>NC_090754.1:73340668-73350668 GCF_036898095.1 Palaemon carinicauda
CCTAAAAATTTATACAATAATGAAAATAATAATAATAATAATAATAACAAGTGAGCAAGTCCTGAACGCGGACATGGTCCTCGTAGAGGACATACCTCCGCCAAGGTGACCTAGAGCGCCATATGTCCTAGAATCATGAATTGATGTGACTTCGACCTTCACATGACCTTGACCTTCACGTGACCTTCAAGTGACCTTGACCTTCACGTGACCTTGACCTTCACATGACCTTGGCTTCAAGTGACCTTGATCTTCAAATGTACTTGACCTTCACGTGACCTTGACCTTCAGGTGACCTTGACCTTCACGTGACCTTGACCTTCACGTGACCTTGACCTTCAAGTGACCTGCTTGACTTTTGACCTTCAAGTGATCTTTGTTCATTTGCCACTGATACTTAATATGACATTGATATAATGCACCAATATGACCTTGACCTTTGACCTTTATAAATTTGAACATCACCCATGGGTTGCGCCTGGACTAGGACTTCCCTGTTGGCTTATGCAAAAGTCAGTGCTTTATTTCTGTCTCTTGATATGGCCACTTATGTCATAGTGACACCAGTGACCCCTGTGACCTTGACCTTGGGGTGACCTTGACCAAAATTTAATCAGTTCTTCCATACACATTGGGGAACTACTTGGCCAAGTTTGAAGTGATTCCGTGTAGAAATGTGGCCTCTACGTTGTCCACAGACAGACAGACAAACAAACAAACAAACAAACCGAACCGAAAACATAACCTCCTGGCGGAGGGTAATAATAATAATAATAATAATAATAATAATAATAATAATAATAATAATAATAATAATAATAATATAAGAATATCCAAATTAAAACCACAGAATATTAATTTGTAGCCATTACAGACCTATTTAACAGCCTTTGATTGCAATCTACTGTATAACAGAAAACTTCAAAAACTAGAACGGGCACTCGGTACAGCGCATACCTTCGCCTATATCATGTTGTATATCACAAGATCGGCAATTGAATTAGGCATAATTTTGCACTAGTTTCATGCAAATCAGATAGGAATTTGCCAAAATAATGCAAAAGGACGTTTTTGACCTTTTAGTGACATTAGCCTTGACTTTTGACCCAATCACTCCCAAAATCTCATCAAATTGTCCTTGGATCCTGACCAATCGTCCCATCAAAATTCCATGATATTCGGTCCACTAGGTTTGGAGTTATGCGAATAACAACCATACGGACAGACATGCAAATAAATACATACACTACAACGTTTATGAAAGCATATCATTCTGGCGAAGGTAATAATAAAAAGGAATGATTCACCAACCCCCACCAGTTTAAGTTTGAAAACAAAGGGCTTATGATTAACACGGTCATAAGTAACACTGAAGTCGAAACCATTCATTCAGACTTCATGGGCAGTAGCCTCTTTTAGGGATTTCTGCACAACACTGAGGAGAGAGAGAGAGAGAGAGAGAGAGAGAGAGAGAGAGAGAGAGAGAGAGAGAGAGAGACATGGCTACTTTCAGTATAGGGAATCTGATGTTTGGCCATCATGAGTTAAAAAATTTCCATACCACAAAACCATTTATCCAAGAGAATAACGTTGAAAATTTTTCATCAACTGCGATAAGATCTTTTAAATAGCTTCAGCAGAACACAGACAAATTAGCACCCCAGTATAGGAAGATATAATAGTCAAGCAAAAGGCGTTTCATTTTAAAGGAACTGATAACTACAGAAAACTACAAGATTAAGTTTAGCTTCAGGAAAAAGAGAAAGGTGTAAAGAGGGTGTCTCATTAGTTTGTTTATTGGCTAACACATAATTATTATTACTCCTATTACCTAAGTTATATCTCAACTTGAAAATCAACATGCTATAAGCCCATGAGCTCCAACACGGAAAAAAACCAGTAAGGAACGGAAACAAGGAAATAAATAAGACAAGAGTAGTAATATACATTTAAAATAAAATATTTTAAGAACAGTCTACCATGAAAATAGATATATCATATATAAACTATAAAAAATTTGAAAAAAAAAAAAACAAGAGGAAAAGAAATAATAAAGAATAGAGTGTTCCTGAATGTACCCTCAAGCAAGAGAATTCACCCATAAAGGTTGGCTTTTGCCGGACCCATAAGGTTTATGGCACTATTATGACTCTACACTTGAAGGGTGCATATTTGAGGTTAACCTTCTATAAATATTCCTGAGTTGTAACTCCAAGAGGTTTGTTTATGCTCAAATTGAATTAATTTTCAGGTGAAGTATAATTGACTGAACTACACCTCAAGGCTAAGTTTAATTATTCCAAGTTGAGTCAGAACTTCAACTTTATATTATAATAGTCTTGTTCCTCAAAATAAGCAGTTACATAAGTCACTGATCCAGGATTTGCCTTTAATGCAACAATTAAACTAATGAGAGAGAGAGAGAGAGAGAGAGAGAGAGAGAGAGAGAGAGAGAGGAGAGAGAGAGAGAGAGAGAGAGAGAGAGAGAGAGAGAGAGAGAGAGAGAGAGAGAGAGAGTATCTAATTTTCTGGAATTTCCGAAATTAGTAACCCTCATATTCACATAAGAACTCTTTTGCAAAACTTTCAGTTAATTAAAAAAATAATTAACTCACAACATTCCAAGCGACATTCACAGCTAATATATATATATATATATATATATATATATATATATATATATATATATATATATATATATATATATATATATATATATATATATATATATATATATATATATATATATATATTACTTATTTATATATATATATATATATATATATATATATATATATATATATATATATAATATATATATATGTATATATATATGTGTGTGTGTGTGTGTGTGTGTGTGTTTGTGTTAATTCAACTGACGAGTAAAGGCGGATTAAACTGATGTCATTAGAGTTACAAAGCCATAACTTTAATCCCCCAGCAACGGGAGAAAAATCTTCCTCCCTTCCGGAATTCACTGCTGTTTGCTTTATCTAAAATTTCAGAGCCATTTCATGTGATTTATAAGAATAGTAATTTAAAGGTCACCCATAAATGGCGGAGGCAAGGGACTGTGACAATGCTCTAGAGCAGTGTTTCCCAACCTTTTTTAAATGATTACCTCAAAATTTTATTTCCAACTAATCAATTACCCCATTGAACATATACCCATAGTATGGATCATGTAGCCCGCTATTGGCTGCAATGTTAAAATTATTGAGTTTTCCTATAAAATGATTATTGCAGATTTTGTGTATGAATTATGGCAATAATTTTGAAATGTGAATAACTCAATTTCAGAACATCTTGATTACCCCAAAAATACGGGTCCATTACCCCACTGGGGTAACTTACCCCAGGGTTGGGAAACACTGCTCTGGAGTATAGCAAGACAATGCCCTGGACACTGTGACCATATAACCATATGATCTGCTTTTCCAAATAGGGTTGGAGCTTAGGTAATAATAATAATAATAATAATAATAATAATAATAATAATAATAATAATAATAATAATAATCAGCGCCCAAGCTCCCCCTCCCTCCACCTAAGCTTGGACCAAGGAGTGCCAGGCATTGGTTCCTGATGACTTAGCAGATATATCTACAGGCTCCCCCTAAAACCTTATCCTTAGCTCATAAGGAAGGTAAGGTTACAGACACTACAAGAAACTATCGAGTTTGAGCGGGTCTTTATCTCCGGTCTAGCAGGATGCCAGACAGGGACGTTTCCAATAGGCCACCACAGTCAAGGACAAATAATAGTGATTATTAAACATCCCTCCAACAGGATTTGAAGTTATGTTTGTAGAGTTAATAGCTCGTACCTCCACCAACAGTCATACGGGGGAAAACTGTTGTATGTCTGACGTCATCGATGCATTATTATTATTATTATTATTATTATTATTATTATTATTATTATTATTATTATTATTATTACTTGCTACGCTACAACCCTAGTAGGAAAAGCAGGATGCTATAAGCCCAGGGGCTCCAACAGGGAAAATAGTACAGTGAGGAAAGGAAACAAGGAAAAATCAAATATTCTAAGAAGAATAGCAACATTAAAATAAATATCTTATATATAAACTAAAAGCTTTATCAAAACAAGAGGAAGAAAAATAAGATAGAATAGTGTGCCCAAGAATAGTGTGCCCAAGTGTATCCTCAAGCAAGAGAACTCAAGACAGTGGAAGACCATGGTACTGAGGTTATGGCACTACCCAAAACTAGAAAGCAATGGTTTGATTTTGGAGTGTCCTTCTCCTAGAAGAGCTGCTTCCTAGCTAAAGAGTCTCTTCTACCCTTACCAAGAGGAAAGTGGCCACTGTACTCTTAAAGTGTAGTAAACCGTTGGGCGAAAAAGAATTGTTTGGTAATCTCAGTGTTGTCAGGTGTATGAGGACAGAGGAGAATAAGTAAATAATTGGCCAGACTATTCGGTATGTGTGTGTAGGCAAAGGGCAATGAACCGTAACCTGAGAGAAGGATCCAATGTAGTACAGTCTGGCCAGTCAAGCGACCCCATAACTCTCTAGCGGTAGTATCTCAACGGGTGGCCGGTGCCCTGGGCAACCTACTACCTTAGAAATGTAGCAATTTATAACGATAGATATTTCTACTAAAAGTTTTGTATGAACAATTCTTAAATGTTCTAATTAATCTCTTCCAAATATTCCCGTGGCATGCTTCATACATTGGTATCGTACCATGAGCAATAAAAGCTTTACGAATCTTATCCCCAAATTCTGAAGATGAGATATACTTATTATTACAACGGAGTCCACCTCGACTCATACAGAGCTTGCTGGATTAAATTCTGGAGGAAATATTATTATTTACAAAAAAACTAATAAGAAAATATATAGTAAATATAAGAGATAAAAAAGTTAATTATGCCATAAAAATCTGTGATAAATAGAAATTTAAATCTGATCTATATTATCAATATTATTATTGTTAATTACTAAGCTACAACCTTAGTTGGAAAAGCAGGATTCTCAGGATACTATAAGACCAGGGGCCGACCAGGGAAAATAGAACAGTACGGAAAGGAAACAAGGGAAAATAAAATATTTCAAGAACAGTAACATTAAAATAAATATTCATCATATAAACTATAAAACCTTTAACAAAACAAAAGGACAAGAAATTAAATCGAAAAGTGTGCCCGAGTGTACCCTCAAGCAAGAGAACTCTAACCTAAGACAGTGGAAGTCCATGGTACAGAGGCTAAGGCACTACCCAAGGCTAGAGAACAATGGTTTGATTTTTGGAGTGCCCTTCTCCTAAAAGAGCTGCTTACCAAAGCTAAAGAGTCTCTTCTACCCTTACCAAGAGGAAAGTAGCGCCTAAACAGTTACAGTGCAGTAGTTAACCCCTTGGGTGAAGAAGAATTGTTTGATAATCTCAGTGCTGTCAAGAATATGCCAGACTATTCGGTATATGTGTAGGCAAAGGGAAAGTGAATCGTAACCAGAGAGTAGGATCCAATTTAGTACTGTCTAGCTAGTCAAAAGACCCAATAACTCTATGCGGTAGTACCTCAACGGGAGGCTGGTGTCCTGGCCAACCTACCAAGAATCTATAAAACCCATGTTTCTTAAAAATAGTGAAATCTTAAAAACAAATAAACTCTCAGATCCAGATAAAATGTTGAAAAATTTTTTTTTGGCAAAACAAATATTTCAGCATTATAAAAGCTAAAAATATATTGTATGATCCAAGTAGTGTCACACTCACTCCACTTGGGAACTACGTATGAGGTGTGCATATTAAAAATCCATGCGTTAATTTTGTATGACCAATTTGCAACCTTATTAAAATTTCATCAGCCCTCCTTTCTCTTTGTTCTGACGATTCCCACGGAGAAACAATTGACTTTATTAGTTTTTTTTTTTGTAACTGTCAATTCTTGTACAAAAATTTGAGTATTCTCTGAGTAAAAAGAAGAATGTTAACCATAACGATTATCAAACCTGAGAAAGACAAAAATAAATTCGAGGTGGACACCGAACCAACTGCTTCAAATGTACAATATGAATTTTGTGTTAAAACAAATAAACATTCCTTCTCCATTTTCATCCTTTGGCTATTCTAATTCATGGCAGAGTTTAGTCGATCTGGCGTTACCAATTATCTTTGGTTATTCCTTAAACCTAATTCAAGTTAAATGTAATAAGAGTAATTACTACAGGAATTCAGTGTTTGCATATAAGAATAAATAATGATTATGATATATTGCTTTTGTTGCCGTAAACATTCTAGGCGAAAGAAGCAACACTCCCTGATGACGTCATACCCAATCAAATCTCCCACGCTGACAGTTGATATAGTTTGAAATGTGTAAGGGGGTGTATTATGACCTTAGCTGACGTTTGAGACATCGTGATTGGTTATGACGTCATCAGGGGCGGAGCTTATTTCGCCTGAAATATCTGTGGCGTCTATAGTTGGCCATAATAATCACGAACCTTTCCAGCCAGATCAGTAAGTGTAAGTCATGGTACTTATATTCCCCTGCAATGCGCACACAGTGGAAAGCAGTATCATGACTCAACTAAAAGCTCTAATAATTATATATATTTTGAAAAACTCTCGCATGAATGCTTCCTCACAGTTCACTGCCAGCACATTTATCCAAAGATTATAAATAAAAAAATAAATAATTTTACTCTGCTAGATAAAGAGGGCGTTACTTGAGCACAACTTCAGGACGCTAATCATCTACAATATTTTTGTTTTTTTGTTTTTTAAACTTGGTAAAAAAAAAGGTCCCTGTGTCTTCTGGCACAAATCCCTAAATCTAATTAATTAAATCATTGGAAAAAGAAAAGCTTATTCCTCTAATCATTCTATTTACATTCGCATTTGTATTTCATTCTAGGAAATCAGTTAAAAGAACCTTGAATGAAAGAAGAATTAAGAATTCTATAATAAAGAAAATTAAAAAAAAAATGTATGAACAGGCTTCTTTAGAAAACGTTTTTCCTTTAGATTTAACAAAAAGATTTCTTTTCACAGGGAAATATTACTGATCTCGCTGGTTTATTTTCGCTCTTCAAGCTGATGTTCCCAGACGTCGGCTTCAGCCACTCGGCATCAATTTAGATTTATTCTACTGTACACTTGGAACTTACTATCATGAATCATCCTCGTTTGACAGTTATTACTGCTCAATCTCGCCTTGATTTCAACTTAACCTTTACATACACATTTCATTCAATCGATTTTTACAGTTATTATTATTATTATTATTATTATTATTATTATTATTATTATTATTATTATTATTATTATTATTATTATTCCTAGCTAAGCTACAACCTACTTGGAAAACCAAGATGCTATAAGTTCAAGGGCTCCAACAGGAAAAAATAGCCCCGTGAGGAAAGGAAATGAGGAAATAAATAAACGATCTGAGAAATAATGAACAATTACAATAAAATATTTTCGTAACAACACCAAAACCGATATTTCATATATAAACTATGAAAAGACTTATGTCAGCCTGCTCAATATAAAACATAGTTATGATAGTTACCATTATATGCAAAAATCTTATGGTAAATATTGCGATTATAAAAATTGAATCGTTTGGATATGAGAACTATATTTCATTTCTCTAAATTACCGTTCCAAAACAAAGGACAGACAAATATAGCATAAATTCATGATACAGATGTCGTAATCTTTAATGTGAGGAATTTGCCAATTTAGCATTTTTATCAACATAAGCTATCAAATGAAACATTCTGCAACCTAGCGATAACTAGTTTTGGAAAATTCCAAGAGATCTTGCTAATAGCACAAACATAATTTTCAGTTCCACTTCGGAATAGTTGGCAACCAGAAGCTCGTCACAGATAGATATATAGCTTTTTCAACTCGTATTTCAAAAACATAGAACTACTACATGATGTAACCAAAGACACGAACTAATGAATGCAAATGACACTATATAAAATCTTAAATACAACTATAATTATATACTACCACATAATGCCACCAAGAAGAAACGAACTAATGTTATAAAGATGCAATGATACTAAATACAACCTTAAATACAACTATAATTAAATACAGAAAGAGGCAAGATTAACGAAAGTATGAAAACGGGTTGATAACTAGTTGAATTGTTGTATCACATAACCAAGGTCATAAACTTATGGCATTGACACGTAAATGCCCTATGGCTAATAATATTTAATAATACTAATAATAATAATAATAAAAATAATAATAATAATAATAATAATACTAATATAAAAATAATAACAATAATAATAATACAAAGTGCAGAGTACTCATACAATATAATTTAAAGGTTATAGGTGTCTAGTTTCAGTTCCAGATTCATCAAAATATATGCTCTACAGAACGTCAAATGGGCAAGCCCAATCCCCCACTGTGGTGCACCCCCCCCCCCATCCCCCCCCCCCCCCCCCAACCTCCACCAGTAGCCTCGCCAGTAAACGGCTTAAACTCATGGTCCCAGGGTGGGGATCGATCTACTGCGATGCCAATGCTGGGCGAAGACGTTACCACTGTACTAGACGGGGCGATTGAATATTTGTTTCTATAAGTTTAACTTACAGATATAATAATTACATAAAAAGCTTATTAGACAAGACTTGACTGGGAAAAAAATTTCTTGGGGGAAAAATTATAAAAAATTACAAGACTTCATACTATTGCAAATTTTTAAAGTCAAAACGTGATAATTTTGACTTCTTGAGGGTATAGCAGTTGCACCGAGAGTCAATAGTCCGATATAGGGTTATACGTTTAAAAATTTGCCGCGAAAAAACGGTAAAAATCCTGGAATAATTGTTGCCAGGTATTTACAGTTTTAAAAACGGATATAATATTGACGTTAAGGAGTGATACTATGGTCACCAAACCGTAAAATGTAATAACAAAGTAGGGTAGAAATTACTTCTTTTTTTAATTCCTTGTCACTTTTAAAAGCATTTTCTGCATAAAACTTCCCCATTAAAGTCTCACAATTACTCAACAATGCCTCTGTACCAACCGTGTGTCACATGATCGTACATAGTTCATTTTGTGTATATATTATGCTTGTATCTTCGCTCTCCCTCGCACTAAAAAGGACCAGAATAAACATATCTGCTTTTCTCCTCTGTAACAGTGTCTGTTTTTGACATGAAATTTCTTGTTGCTTTGCGCTTTTGTATATAAAGGAGAGAGTTCTATAATAAATTTACTCAGTGGCTTTCATACTATCTTTGAGTCACAACCTTCTCTCGGCCCGTCACACCTCTCTATTATCCTCGGCATTTAACAAACCTTCAAATACTCATTCTAAATACCTATAATTACCTTTGCTAAAGAGTAATTTGAGCTTGTGTATTTCTTTATAAGATATAATTCTTCATTAATTTCTCCCTATGCATTACCTTCTCTACTCAGCGTCAATGATATCGATGTCAGGATGCCAGAAAACTTCAAAACATTCATTCATTCTTTACCTTCTCTACAAGAATATTCCTTATTCCTTCCTAGATTACCTCTCCACCCCCATCTCTTTTTTTTCTATTGCTGACAATACTTTCTTTTATACTTATATTCTTAACTATTATATCTATCAGTGGCTACTTTCCTCTGGTAAAGGTAGAAGAGACTCTAGCTACGGTAAACAGATCTTCTAGGAGGACACACCAAAATCAAACCTTTGTTCTCTAGTCTTGGATAGTGGCATAGCCTCTGTAACAAGGCCTGTATTTCACTAAAATTCGGCCAAGAACAGCCTATTTTTACGGTTTTTTTAACAGCGTAGATCAAGCCATTTTAAAACTCCTAAACTGATGATACTAATGATGAGACTTAATGTGGTTTTACTGTACTTTTGAAAATACCAGGAATTCTATTCGTTGTAGATGTTTTCATTAGTTAAAAGACAGTGGAACCTGATAGATCATTAATTAAAATATAATATATCTGTAAATATAGAACTTTAATTGAGGGATGGCATATCT
>NC_090754.1:73355668-73383168 GCF_036898095.1 Palaemon carinicauda
AATTAATTTTAATAAGCATAGAAAATGTGTATGACAATAAAAACTTTGCAGTGCTGGCAAAAAAAAAAAAAAAAAAAAAAAAAAAAAAAAAAAAAAAGGATGAAGGAAAATGGCCGGGGCTGACCTAATACAGCAGCATTAGTGCTTCATTCTACTACCAAGGCTTGGTAAGGGTAGACATCATCTTGATCTAAACAGACTATATATAGTCCAATTCAAAAATGAGGAGACAGTCATTGAAATTCAATTTTACAACGTAGAGAGTGCTCGACCACGATTGAACCTGTACATGCAGTTAATTATAATAGTCAGGCCTTCTCCATCATGAGGCTCAATACTAAACAATATTCTAGAATTTTTATTCCAGCCGTGGCCAAGATGTGGATTGATCTTCCTAATCGGGGTAGTTGAATCGGGTTAGAATTTCAAAAGTTCAAACTTGCAGAAAATGTTTTCATGTTGAAAAGGCTGACATAAGTCTTTTTATAGTTTATATATGACCTAACCTGTTTTGATGTTGTTATTGTCTTTAAAATAATCTATTGTTAACTTTTTCTCATCGTTTATTTAGTTCCTTATTTCCTTTCCCAACTGGGCTATTTTTCCCTTTTGGATTCCCTGGACAAATAGCATATTTCTTTTCCAACTATTGTTGTAGCTTGGCTAATAATAATAATAATAATAATAATAATAATAATAATAATAATAATAATAATAATAATAATAATAATAATAATAATGGGGACTTTGTTTTCATAATTATACCGATATAAATTTCCAATTAATCAAAGTTATATAGAAATGACTGAAAAAGGGAAAAATAATATAAATGTAGAGTACTGATAGTTATGATGCAGTAAGTGTGTAGTCAGCGTATCCTTAAATTTGTCGAAAAATTAGATTCATGTTACATGTAGAAAACAGTTACTAACTTCTTATAGCTTGTATATAGGATATACAATCGGACTTAGAGCATACTCCGATTCAATCAAGTCAAAAACTTCAAGAAATAAAGACTGAAATGTATACATAAACGTCTTTTCTAATAATAATAATAATAATAATAATAATAATAATAACAATAATAATAATAATAATAATAATAATAATAAATGATGCTATTGGATTTAGAGCATACTCCGACTCAATCAAGTTTAAAAACTTCAAGAAATAAAGACTGAAATGTATACATAAACGTCTTTTCTAATAATAATAATAATAATAATAATAATAATAATAATAAGTAATAATAATAATAATAATAATAAATAAATATTAATAATAATAATAATAATAAGTTAATAATAACAATAATAATAATAATAATAATAATAATAATAATAATAATAATAATAATAATAATACAATCCCGATCTACCAAATTCGGCGGACAAAAGACCGACCGTTGTTTTTGTGTGGTTACTCAAGTATATTTGTATAGCATTAGAGAGTTGTTAAGCTTTAAAGGGCTCCTGCCCTTCTATTTTAACATATCTAACGGGATTCCTTGAAAGCTAATGAATAATGTATTGTTATACAAATATATCTTTAAAAACTATAGATGAGTCCTATTGTTTTCTATAATGTCACCATTATTATCGTCATTATAGAGAAAAATGGTTATTATTAGTAACTAAACTATTATAGAAGTGATTAAGTCCAAAGTACAGTGCAACATGTACTATGAAAGTAATGTTAAAGCAATACATGTCTTATTACTTCCACCAAACAAATTGAGACACAATTTTGAATCTTACAAAAGTAGAGGAGCTGAAACAATATTCAGCCGACAAGATTTAATGGGGAATTACGAACGGCACAGATGGCAAGTTTTTTTTTTTTTTTTTATTGTGTAGGACACGGCCAGGTTTAAAGGTCACTCATGAATGGCAGAGACGAGGGACAGAGCATTGCTCTAAGGGAGTAACCATATGTGCATATGATTACCGCTAGAGCCACCTCTCCATCAAGCTGGGACCAAGGAGGGCTAGGCAATGGCAGCCGATGGCTCAGCAGGTAGACCTAAAAGCTCCCTCAAACCACCCCATCCGTATCTCATAAGAATGTTGATGTTACAGACACTACTAGCAACTATCCAGCTTGAGCTGGTCTCGAACTCTCGTCCAACTGATATCCAGGCAATGACGTTTCCAAAGGGCTACCTCAAGGTGACAAAGTTAGGGTTGTGGTGGCCTACGTGGTAACGTCCCTGACTGGTGATCGCAGACTGGGGTTCGAGTCCCGCTCAAACTCATTAGATCCTTTTGTCACTGCAACCTCACCATCCTTGTGAGCTAAGGATGGGAGTTTTGAGGGAGCCTATAGGTCTATCTGCTGAGTCATCAGCAGCCATTGCTTGGCCCTCCCTGGTCCTACTTTGAGTGGAGAGGGGGCTTGGGCACTGATCATATTTATATAAGGTCATTCTCTGGGGCATTGTCCTGCTTGATAGGGCGATGTCAGTGTCCCTTGCCTCTGCCATTCATGAGCAACCTTTGAAACCTTTAAAAGCCTTTGGCGTCATCCAAAAGGACATCATTAACCATTCATGTTTCTGTTTCCTAAAGTTCACGTTATGAATAATGTCAACATTGAAATACATGTGAAGATTATGAAAGCGTTGCAGACACCTCCCCCCCCCCCAAAAAAAAAAAAAAAAAAAAAAAAAACAGAGACGGACCAACTAAACGGATAAAACTATAGTTCCACAACTTTTTCAGATGGAGGTTGATAAAAAAAAAAAGTAATTTATGACAATAATAATGAAATTAATAACTGGTCTGGTACCTAATGTAGTAACAACTATATTCATGAAAGAAATTAAAAAATAATGGAATTGACGATAAAAATACCATCATCTTTATTATTATTTGCATTATTATAAACACCTATTGCCATTGTAATCACTGGTGTAATACCTAATGGCATAACTAAATCCATAACAGAAATACAAACATAATGTAATTGATAATAAACATGCCATTATCTTTATTATTACATTTATTACTATAATGATCACTTGTCTAATACCTAATGGCATAAAATGAAGTCATAACAGAACACAAATATAATGTAATTAATAACATAATGACATTATCTTTATTTTTACACTTATTACTATTATAATCACTGGTCTAATACCTAAAGGCATAACTAAATCTATTACAGTAATACAAACATAATATAATTAATAACAAACTGAAACATAACATTATCTTTGGATAATAAAGATAATGTTATGTTTAAGTTTATTATTAATTATATTATGTTTGTATTACTGTAATAGATTTAGTTATGCCTTTAGGTATTAGACCAGTGATTATAATAGTAATAAGTGTAAAAATAAAGATAATGTCATTTTGTTATTAATTACATTATATTTGTATTCTGTATTATCTTTATTATCCAAGTTATTACTATTACAATTCTTACCATGCACCACGGAGACAAAACAAAGGCAAGAGAAAAGACCGAGAGTGATCCCCCCAAAACAGTTTTCAAACAAGCTTCCAGCCGAATAATGTTTTGCCTCAAGATGGCCCGACGATTCGTGAAAGGGTTCATCCAAGAAGAAAGACATCACAAAGGAAGGTTTCGCAAGGCCGGGAACAGTTTTGCTTTGAAAAGGATAGCCAGGTCGGCAAAAATGTTGATAATGACAGATTCCTACGGTTAGGAAGAGACATCATGTTCTCTCTCTCTCTCTCTCTCTCTCTCTCTCTCTCTCTCTCTCTCTCTCTCTCTCTCTCTCTCTCTCTCTCTCTCTCTCTTTTCATATAGATTTTCTTTACCATTTAAAAAAAAATCAAAGATACTAAATATAGAAGATAAAAGCGCATACGTCTTACTGAAGATGTGCACAGATATAACTGTAAAGGAAATTGATCACGCAAATCATATATATATATATATATATATATATATATATATATATATATATATATATATATATATATATATATATATATATATATATATATATATATATATATATAACAACAAAGACGAATGCAGCCGTTTCTAGTTCACTACAAGACAGAGGCTTCAAAAATGTCAATTCATATCTGGGGTTTGGTCAGTTTTCATCAACCTGCTGGCCAGTGCAGATTCGTGATAATGGGAGATTTTCGTCTAACCGCTCACTGCAAACTAACCTAGTATGTGAGCAATGACAACTGACACGTGGGAAATGTAAAATATGTATCAACACATAAAAATTAAAATGAAAAAAAAAATTAATTGAATTAAGTACTTTCATCTAGTGACATCGTCTGCATCATAATGAAAATAAAAATACAGATACATCGTATTCACACAGGTAATATGATATTTATGAGATCAGTTTTTTGATGACCCCAGATAAACTGAGTTATAGATGTATAAAAAATATTACAAATAATGTGAAAGTTCAATAAAAAAAAAAAACTAAAAAATAAACGATGGTGAATGCTGAGAAGAAAGTAAAGGCGAAGAAATGAACCGATGTGAAAGTTGAAAAGAGTGAAGGCAAAGAAATGAACCATGATGAAAGTTAAAAAGTAAGTGAAAGCGAAGAAATAAACCAAGTTGAATGCAGAAAAGAAAGTGACATCGAAGAAATAAACCTAGGTGAAAGTTGAAAAGAAAGTTAAAGCAAAGAAATAAACCAAGGTGAAAGTTGAAAAGAACGTGAAGGCGAAGAAATAAAACATGGTGAAAGTTGAAAAGAAAGTGAAGGCTATGAAATAAACCATGGTGAAAGTTGAAAAGAAAGTGAAGGCAAAGAAACAATGGTGAAAGTTGAAAAGAAAGTGAAGGAGAAGAAATAAACCATGGTGAAAGTTGAAAAGAAAGTGAAAGCAGAGAAATAAACCATAGTGGAAGTTGAAAAAAAAGTGAAGGCTAAGAAATAAACCATGGTGAAAGCTGAAAAGACAGTGAAGGCAAAGAATTAAACCATAGTGAAAGTTGAAAACAAAGCGAAGACAAAGAAATAAACCATGATGAAAGTTGGTAAGAAAGAAGGCCAAGAAATAAAAACTGGTGAAAGTTGAAAAGAAAGTGAAGGCAAAGAAATAAACTATGGTGAAAGATGAAAAAAAAAGTGAAGGCGAAGAAATAAACCATGATGAAAGTTGAAGAGAAAAAAGGCGAAGATATAAACACTGGTGAAAGTTGAAAAAAGTGAAGGCAAAGAAATAAAACATGATGAAAGTTGAAAAGAAAGTGAAGGCGAAGAAATAAACAATGATGAAAGTTAAAAAGAAAGTAAACGTGAAGAGATAAACCATGGTGAAAGTTGAAAAGAAAGTGAAGGTGAAGAAATACACCAAGGTGAATACAGAAGAGAAAGTAAAGGTGACAAAATAAGCCAAGGTGAATGTTGAAAAGAAAGTGAAGGCGAAGAAATAAACAAAGGTGAATGCTGAAAAAGAAAGTGAAGGCAAAGAAGTAAACCATGGTGAAAGCTGGAAAGAAAGTGAAGGCAAAGAAATAAACCATAGTGAAATTTGAAAAAAAGTGAAGGCGAATAAATGAACCATGGTGAAAGTTGAAAAGAAAGTGAAGGCGGAGAAATAAGCCATGATGAAAGTTGAAAAGAAAGTGAAGGCGAAGAAATAAACCTAGGAAAAAATTGAAAAGAAAGTGAAGGCGAAGAAATAACCCATGATGAAAGTTGAAAAGAAAATGAAAGCAGAGAATTAAACCATGATGAAAGTTGAAGAGAAAGTGAAGATGAGAAATAAAACATGGTGAAAGTTGAAAAAAAAGTGAAGGCCAAGAAATAAAATATGGTGAAAGTTGAAAAGAAAGTGAAGTCAAAGAAATAAACCATGATGAAAGGTGATGGGAAAGTGAAGGTGAAAAAAATAAACCACGGTGAAAGTTGAAAAGAAAAGGACGTCAAAGAAATAAACCATGATGAAAGTTGAAGAGAAAGTGAAAGCGAAGAAACAAAGCAGGGTGAAAGTTAAAAAGAAAGTGCAGGTGAAGAAATGAACCATGGTGAAAGTTGAAAAGTGAAGGCGAAGAAATACACCAAGGTGAATGGTGAAAAGAAAGCGAAGGAGAAGAAATAAAACATGGTGAAAGTTTGTATATGAGAGCAGAACTAAGTTAAGGATGACATGAAGGAAGACAAGGAAAAGAGATACGCTAATTGGATTAGCGGAACGATTTTATCATGCAATTTGGCAAAGAAAATAAAGGAAGACGTAATTGATCGTGTAACATGAGACGGAAACAAACCTAAGAAGGTATATGGGTGGATGTCGGATGAAAAACAACCAATTGCTGAACTTGATAGTTCTAAGTAAAGAAACATATTGTTGTTTCTCTACTGGTAAAGTCATTGCCTGGTGATCGGCAGACTGGGGTTCGAGTCCCACTTAAACTCGTTAGTTTCTTTGGTCGCTGCAACCTTACATTCTTGTAAGCTAAGAATGGGGGGATTGGGGGGAACCTATAGGTCTACCTGCTGAGTCATCAGCAGCCATAACCTGACCTTCCCTGGTCCTAGCTTGGGTGGAGAGGGGTCTTCGGCGATGCTCATATGATATATGTTCAGTCTCTAGGGCGTTGTCCTGCTTGCTAGGGCAATGTCACTGTCCCTCGCTTCTGCCATTCATGAGGGGAATTTAAACCTTTAAATAAAAGTTTATCGAGAAATCACTATGAATTTTGGCGAGTGTGAATTAATAGCCGTTAGGTCACCAAGGACAGATTCTGTTAATGTTTATTGGCGAACCCATAGAGATGACCTATTGGAAACGTCCACGCCTGACAATCTCCTGGACTGGGATTTGAGTTCCGCTCAAGATCGTTAGTTTCTTGCAGTGTCTGCAACATCACCATCCTTGTGAACCAAGGATAGTCTACCTGCTGAGTCATCAGCAGCCACTTGCCTGGCCCTTACTGGTCCTAGCTTGGGTGGAGAGGGGGCTTGGGCGCTGATCATATCCTAGGTTATTGACCTGCTAGCTACGGCATTGTCACTATCCCTTGCCTCTGCCATTCATGAGCTGATTCTAAACCTTAGGATGATGCAATGCTTCAAGTGAGAATTTCTAGTCATGAAGTAAAAATATTTCTTAGCAAAATATAATTAAATATTTAAATGAACTGCAATTATGTAATTGATATAAATAAGTAAATGACCAAAATACATTGCAGCGTCCTTTCCAACGCTTTTCAAAAAGTCAGTTCAGGTATGCCACAAGTGAGTCCCAGAATTCTTACTTTAGGGAAATGAATATGTCTATCTATCTATCGATATATATATATATATATATATATATATATATATATATATATATATATATATATATATAAAGAGAGAGAGAGAGAGAGAGAGAGAGAGAGAGAGAGAGAGAGAGGAGAGAGAGAGAGAGAGAGAGAGAGAGCGCATAAGGTATGATTTTTCTTCAGGAATTTTAAGAAGATGAGATTCTTATGTCATAGCATTTAGGTAAAGACTCTGCTCAAGTTGTATATTAACATAAAAATGGAAAATAAAATGGCACCATAGATTGGATTCAGACCATATATAGGTCAAGGTTATCTACACCCCCCCAAAAAAAAAAAAAAAAAAATCTTGTGAACTTATACCCAACATAAAATTAGCAATTTTAGTTATTTTGCTGAATTGACTGATGTTATGATACATAAGCACGGATGATGGATGAATAAATCATGGATCTCTATTGGAAACAATTAATTTCATGGAGTGGCAAACGAGTCCCATGTATTAATCCTGGATGATTGGTCATCCAATATTTCCTCATGAAGTTAATCGTTGATATAAAGCTGTATCCTGATCCATTTCGCATTTTAAAGCCAAAGCAACGACCTTGGCTAGAAAAAAAAAAAAAAACACACACACACACCACCTTAAAATTCAAAAGCCAACATCAATGTTCCTGCCTGGCTATTTACCTAACTGGGGTTCAAGACCGGCTCAAGCTCGATACTTTCTTGCAGTGTCTGCAACCTTGTTATCTAAGAATGGGAGCTTGGAGGGCCCTACAGGTCTACCTGCTGAGTCATCAGCATCAATTGCCTGGCCATCACTGGTTTTAGCTTGGATGCTGATCATATGTATGTCTAGTCAGTCTCTAGGGCATTGTCCTGCTAACCAGGGCAGTGTCACAGCCCTTTACCTCAGCCGTACATGAGCAACCTTTACCTCTTTAAAATACAACCTATTAATAATATTTTCTTCGGTATAATATTATAACTAATGAGATAAATTAATTTCATCTTATCGTAATTATAAAAAAAAACTACTTGATATGTATATGACATATTACTCCATGTGAATAATTAATTTCTAATTAAGGGAATAATTGAGTTGGAGTGACATCAAATAACCATTCCAAGAAACAATTAAAGGGAAAGTGATCGAACCAATTATGCTAATGATGAAAAGTATTTATCCTATTAAATTCATTAGTAATACAGTGTACGTTTGGTAGAATATATTATTTTCACAGTCAGAAGACCGTAGCATAGCAATTATAAAGAGCACAACGGTATACCCACCACTGTCTTTATCGCCGAGGTGAAGCCACATAAGTACTGATTTGTGTGTGTGTATAATATATATTTATATATATATATATATATATATATATATATATATATATATATATATATATATATATATATATGTATGTATATGTATGAGAGAGAGAGAGAGAGAGAGAGAGAGAGAGAGAGAGAGAGAGAGAGAGAGAGAGAGAGAGAGAGAGAGAGAGATCCATATATTAAATATATTATCTACATATACTGTATATTATACATTTATATACATATATGTATGTACAGTATATATATATATATATATATATATATATATATATATATATATATATATATATATATATACATATATACACACGCATACATACTGTATATATATATATATATATATATATATATATATATATATATATATATATATATATATATATATAATATATTATACAGTATATATACATACACACACACACACACACACATATATATATATATATATATATATATATATATATGTGTGTGTGTGTGAATATATATATATATATATATATATATATATATATATATATATATATGCATACATATATATATATATATATATATATATATATATATATATATATATATATGCATACATATACATATATATACACAACACTAATAAAAGATAACATCCAAAGACAAAAATCGTATCCAACCAAATATTGACGATAAACTCAATAAGACTAGAATACTAGTAAGGGAAAAATAAAACTTCCAGAGCAAAGAAGGGAAACCCCTTAATTCGATGAAGCGTGACCCTCCTCTAAGCATACTAAAGATAACCCCCCACCCCTACCCCCAAAGGAGGGTGGTGGTGTGGCGACCATTTTAAGTGATGTGAAACTTCCAGATAACTTCGCTCGGATGGGACAGGAATTCATTTGACCGTATATTAAAAGGAACGTACAGTTCTCCTAGTTATTTCCTAAGTAATACTAATGGTAGAGAAATTAAATAAAATGTTTCGTATATAAAATATGAACGTTAAATTTTCCTAGAAATTGGCTAGGTAATAGTAGCTGTCGTAAAATGAACAAAATGTTCCGTATATAAAATAGGAACGTACAGTTGTCCTAGCAATTTGCTAATAGTAACAGTCGAAAAAACTAGCAAAATGTTTCGTATATAAAATAGGAACGTACGATTGTCCTAGTTATTTTCTGACAGTAACGGTCGAAAAACTCAGGATGATTTTAGAGATCTACAAAACAGATGACTTAGGAGAGAGAGAGAGAGAGAGAGAGAGAGAGAGAGAGAGAGAGAGAGAGAGAGAGAGAGAGAGAGAGAGAGAGAGAGAGAGAGAATTGATGAAAATTCTTACCTTGGTAATTCTTATTGCATCAGTTTCCATTGAAAAGGAAGTCTTACCTGAAACAAAAAAAGAAAAAAAGTCATTTATTAAACAATATCCACTGAATTATAATTGAAAATTTTATGTACAGTTTAACTACAACGTTAAAAATACGAAACAGATGTGGTAGCTTAAATATCATATAACTGGATACGTTCCGGAAACTAATCACATTAAAAACGTTTTACTGAAAGAAAAAAAAAAAACAGGCAATGGATGATAGAACTTTATCAAACACGTTGCTA
Source organism: Palaemon carinicauda (assembly GCF_036898095.1). Classification (NCBI taxonomy): domain Eukaryota; kingdom Metazoa; phylum Arthropoda; class Malacostraca; order Decapoda; family Palaemonidae; genus Palaemon; species Palaemon carinicauda. Next base: position 73,365,824 of record NC_090754.1, read on the forward strand.
GTGATAGAAGCCGCGGGGATTGACGACTGTGAGAAACGAAGAGGATTAATATATAGAAGAGGCTTAAGATATCTATACTATATATATATATATATATATATATATATATATACATACATACATATATATATATATATATATATATATATATATATATATATATATATACAGACACTAATTACTTTCTAAAGGGGGATACCTTAATCTGGTGGAAGGGTTTGTGCATCGCCGTGATCAGCAGAGCCATACTAGGTTGGTTTTCTGTGAGCCATCCGACTAAATTCTAGTACAAGCGACGTAATTTAATCTATACTAAATATCCTTATTATCTAAAAAAAATGAAACGCATAACTAAGAAAAGGCTGAAATCAGAAAACGGATGGAGGAAAGAGAAAAGCAAATATGAAGGAGATAAACAATAGAATGAAAGAAAGAAGGATGAAGAGGGCGTTGAGATCGCAGTATTCTGAAGGGAGGTGACCATAGAGTTGTCATGGTAACAATGCTGGAGGGGAGGAAGGGAAAATAGGTACACGAGGAGACATGGCATTGACAAAAAAAAAAAAAAAATAAATAAAAAAAAATAAATAAAAAATTAAAAAATCAAACATCCTGAGGAAAGTAAAGAATTCTGGGTGAAAAAAATACCAGAGCTACTCGATGGCTTGAAAAATTATACTTAGAGAGAGAGAGAGAGAGAGAGAGAGAGAGAGAGAGAGAGAGAGAGAGAGAGAGAGAGAGACCTAAATTTACTTATAAACATTTCTTACAAAACACAATGGCTAGATAGTTGAAACAACATATTTTCTCATCTTCCCTAATTGGAAAAAAAAATCCTTCCCAATATATATATATATATATATATATATATATATATATATATATGATAAATTTTGCACATTTTTACGTGTTTTTCATATTCAAATAAGCCATATATATTTTGATATATTAATGTCTGGATTCTCTTAACGACCTCGGGATCAGAGCCCCAGGCGAAATCTCACAAAGACAAGAGCTTGGCTCCGGCCGGGAATCGAACCCTGGTCGGCAAGCTTATATAGACAGTGACTAACCCATTCGGCCACGAAGGAAGATCTCCTTCGTGGCCGAATGGGTTAGTCACTGTCTATATAAGCTTGATCTCCTTCGTGGCCGAATGGGTTAGTCATTGTCTATATAAGCTTGATCTCCTTCGTGGCCGAATGGGTTAGTCACTGTCTATATAAGCTTGCCGACCAGGGTTCGATTCCCGGCCGGAGCCAAGCTCTTGTCTTTGTGAGATTTCGCCTGGGGCTCTGATCCCGAGGTCGTTAAGAGAATCCAGACATTAATATATCAAAATATATATGGCTTATTTGAATATATATATATATATATATATATATATATATATATATATATATATAGAGAGAGAGAGAGAGAGAGAGAGAGAGAGAGAGAGAGAGAGAGAGAGAGAGAGAGAGAGAGAGTCCAAAATATGTACCATTAAATGAAGATATAGATTATATATAAAAACGATGTCAGCATTTAAACTTTGGATAAATAAGCGGCATATATGGCATATATTAAAGTGAGAGCAAGACAAGAAAAAAAAAGATAGTGACCCAAAATTATGTCGTGATAGTGAAAGAAGGGAGATAATAATCATCATAATTCTGAGCAAGGAAGAAAATATGACTTTGCAAGCTAGAGTATTTAAGCGAAACTTTGAACATCCAAAATACATTTGTGGGAGTGTAAACAAGAAATATGAGATTGTAGGGACATAGAACAAGGAACATGCATATGCAATGACAATGTGAAGTGAGAACATGTGTATGAAATGTCAATGGGAACAGGAAACAACAGTAAAGGGTTAAACTGAAGAAGGAATCAGTCTGCCCCTTACACTGTTATCAAAATTATTCGGTAACAAGGTGTGTTTTTGCGAAACATGGGTGTGTCAAGAGAGTGTGAATAGAGAATATTAGTATAACATGTGTACGAAAGGGCTTTGTGAACTATAAAATAATTTGGAGGTAAAATTGTAATCTTGAAACATGGCTATAAGGATGAGAGTGAAGCCAGGGATCACAGTACCATAGCATTTAGTTAGATGAGAAAACTTTATGAAAGATATAACTATATCCATCTGGGTGATTAGCTATTTTTTCCTAACAGTTTTTTTTTTTCTTTTTAGAATATAATAAAGAACAAGAAAGAAACCTGGCATAATCTTCCTTCCCCATCGTCATCCCTACATTAAGGGGTCGGTTGCCTGATACCCCTTTCCAATGTTTACTATTATAGGCAGCTTTTTACACCAAACCTTTTCTCTCCATATCATCCTTCACCTTATCTCGCCAACTAATTCTCTACCTCTCTTGGACTTCTCCCCTAACGTAAAAAGCATGATTAAATAAAATATATACCAAAAAGTATAGGATTCCAATATGATGAAACATATTTGAGCCTAACCACCGGGGGAAAAAACGACACAGATATACGCACATACTGTACGCACTCGAGTTCACCCAGACTAATCAGAACTTCTCTATAGAAAGTAATATTTGGATTGGAAGAGGGAGAGTTCCAGGGATGGGTTGGGAGAGATAAAGGTCAAAGCCTCAGACTGAAGTAGTCCCAAAAAACCCGGAAACTTCCTTTCATCCTGCCATACGGTAGAGGAGGATTCATTTCGCTTCCTGGAATGTTGAGATTCATTGAAGATCTTTTCATGATCGACAATGTATCTGTTCAGTAGTCAAATATCTTAATACTGCAATTGTCTCTTCAGCTATAAGCCGATCTCTTCAACAAGGGGTGGCTCCTGAGAAAATTTCAACTCGTTGGTCATTATAGTCTAGGAGTTACATTAATTTAATTACTCTCTTATTATGTTCTCTTCAACAAAGGGTGGCTCCAGAGAAAATATCAACCTGTTGGTCACCACGGCACATACAGTAACTGATGAATCGTAGATTGGCTTTTGGGTAAAAGATAATAACACTATTATAATTATTATTATTATTATTATCATTACTTGCTAAGCTACAACCCTAGTTGGGAAAGCAGAATGCTATAAGCCCGAGGACTCCAACAGGGTAAATAGCCCAGCGAGGAATGGAAATAAGGAAACTAAAAGAAAAGCAATTAACAATTGAAATAAAATATTTTAAAAACAATAACAATATTAAAATAAATCTTTCATATATAAACTATACAAACTTTAAAAAAAAACAAGAAGAGAAATAAGATAGAATAGTGTGCCCGAGTGTACTCTCAAGCAAGAGAACTCTACCCCCAGAAAGTTATTCATCCTTTATCTAGCGCATTCTTTGGTTTCTGCTAGATATTGAGGCCATTCCTTTGCAAAACATTTTTCGTCTCATCCACCAAACATTTATAGGCCTTCCTCTCACACTTCATAACACTTCTGAATTATAAAAGCATTTTTTAATAACCATATTGTAACCATTCCTTTCGTTTCTAACTACTAGGATTCATCCTTTCTCCTACTCCGACATTTCTCATCGCTTCTACAATAATAACAATAGTAATAAGAACAAAAGAGAATGAATCTTACAAATATTTGAAGGAGTTAATGGCACAGCACACTGATAAATTCTGTAAGATAGTTACTGTTACTGTTTTTAGAATGATATATTGTTAATTTATTCTCATCGTTTATTTATTTCCTTATTTCCTTTCCTCACTGGGCTATTTTTCGCTGTTGGAGCCCTTGGGCTTATAGCATCTTGCTTTCCCAACTAGGGTTGTAGCTTGGCTAGTAATAATAATAATAATAATAATAATAATAATAATAATAATAATAATAGCCAAGCTACTTTTAATGGCACAAAAACCTATCCAGGATTTAATAAGAAATATAAAATTATACCACTGACTATCACAAGCATAACTCTGGACTCGGATATACTAGTTGTCGCAGGGTTCTACTGAACTATTCTATCCAACATAATTAAACAACGCAATTTCCGCTTGCATTTGCCTTATCCTGAAATTAGCCTTTCGGGAAGCAGTAGTGAATTCCTGGAACTATTTGAATCTCCAGTAATGTTTTGTGTAAGTTAAGTCATTAACATACACTGAAATCTTAAATTGACTTTCCAGGTTTTCATTGTCTGGATAGCAATGTTTCATTTAATACTTAATAGGTTATCTTATGTCAAATCTATCTTCTGACAGTGTAATGATATTTAATAACGGTACTAAAAAATAATTGATCATTAAAAACAAAACTTTATAAGCAAGGGAATACTCTATTATCTAGGCTATTCAATATTCATTATATGTCATCACCATCATCATCTACGCCTATTGACGCAAAGGGCCTCGGTTAGATTTCGCCGGTCGTCTGTACCTTCAGCTTTTAATTCAATACTTCTCCATTCATCATCTCCTACTTCACTCTTTATAGTCCTCAGCCATTTAGACCTGGGTCTTCCGACTCTTTTAGTGCCTTGTGGAGCCTAGTTGAAAGTTTTGTGGACCTATTTTTCTCGGGGAGTACGAAGATCATGCCCAAACCATCTCCATCTATCATGATCCCATCCACGTATGGCACCCGAATAATCTCTTATAGTTTCATTTCAAATCCTGTCCTGCCATTCAACTCCCAATATCCTTCTGATAGCTTGTTCTCAAATCTACAAAATCTGTTGGATATTGTTTCATTGTCATACCACGACTCATGTCCTTACAGCAACTCCGATCTCACTAAACTGAAATATAGCCTGATTTTTATATGTAATTTCAGGCGATTTGATTTCCAAATTTTACTTAACCTAGCCATTGTCTGATTTGCCTTTTTCAATCTTTCATTAAACTCTAATTCTAAAGATCCCGTATTAGAGATCATAGTTACTAAATATTTAAATGATTCCACATCATTAATCCTTTCTCATACAATAATATTTTATCTTTCACTGCATATTCCGTTCTCATTTCTTGTCTTTCATTATATATATATATATATATATATACACACACACACACACACACACACACACATATATATATATATATATATATATGTCCTAATCCATGTCCTAAAATAAGTAGAAGCTGTGCTTAATACAGTGGGATTAATAACCTTTTTAGGAGTACTATGAGTGTCACAAATTCTAGTGCGCAATCACTGAAGTCTGTTATAGGTGACATGTGCCAAGTGTGAAATGTGACGTGTGGTAAGCCTATTGGTGACAGTATATTTCCATCACAGTGGAGAATTCCACAAAATCTAACAATTCAGCATACTGACGGAGCAACATTGCATTTACTTACTCCGAGGGGTAAGCAGTACATCTCGATCGATCATACGAGCAAGTAGGTACTCGTCTGATAGTATTGGCTTGTGTAAAGTGTACTCACAAACATTTTTATAATAAAGTGAAAAAACCCCATGTTCCGATGTCTCCTTAACCGTTGATATGGTGTATATATATATATATATATGTGTGTGTGTGTGTGTGTGTGTGTGTGAGTGTGTGTGCATGTGTATGTATATATAGAGATACATAAACATACATATACGCTTCTAACCATCATATCAACATCTACATGCACATGTATGGTTTTTACATGGAACATTTTATTGTGTTGTTACTCAATGTCATAAAAAAAAATCGAACATAGCCATAAATAAACGGTGTCCAAACCCACTTCCCTACCCCGGATATAGCCTAAGAGGACCAGGCAATGGTTATTAATAATTCAGCACGCAAACCCATGGACCTTTCAACATGTCCATCCCAGGGTCGAAATTTTTAGAAGCAAAGATCGAAAGTATACGACGTTTCGAATAGGCTACAATAGCTTTGTATATCAAAAATATTATCTTACATATTGTACCTTAGTTATTGTTTAATAATTCATATATACATTTTACACACACACACACCAAAAATCTATAGACATTGACATTATATTAACTCCCACCGTTTAGATCTATCATGAATCTTCCATCGAGAAAGGTATAATTTCCGAAATGAATTCTTAATTTCGGAATAAATCATCAATCGGCAACTGCATATTACCCATGGTTAAATGTAAACAAATCGAAAATGGAGAGTGGCTAGCAAACAGAAATCAGCCATTACTTTTATTAACCTTATGTCATTATACCCAGTTATATGCAATATGAAAATGGTTATTTGCTGATGCATAAAATAAATCTTCTTCGGTTAATTCTGAAATGTGATTACCTTCATAATTCTGTATGTCTTGCTTCCGAATTTAAAGGTGGGAGTGCTGTACATTATTTAGGAAAAAAAAAAAGAAAAAAAAACACGGAGAGAAAATTCATAAATAATACACATGTAAAAACTAACACAAAATTTTATCATGTTTAACAAAGTAAAAATGCTTGGAATAAAAGTGTTGGAATCAAATGAGCTAATTACTTCAAAGACTTTCTTACAAAAGTTCTCGTGCTTCTGGAAATGAAGCTGGAATAGATGAATAAGTTTTGTTAATGTGTGTAAAATATCACAATATTTTTACACCGAGATCCCTATATACATAAAACAAACTAGTAAGGTTTTGTACTTTTTATTACCGTCTATAACAAAAAAACACTTTGACAAGTTTCCCTAAAAAAGATTTAACCTTATCCACAACAGATGACATAAGTCTTTTTATAGTTATATATGAATTATCTGTTCTAATGTTACTAAGGTTTTTTAAAATATTTTATTTCAATTCTTCATTACTTCTTATATCGTTTACTTATTTCCTTGTTTCCTTTCCTCACTGGGCTATTTTTCCCTGTTGGAGCCTGAGGGCTTAAAGCATCTTGTTTTTCCAACTAGGGTTATAGCTTGGCTAGTAATAATAATAATAATAATAATAATAATAATAATAATAATAATAATAATAAATAATAATAATAATAAAAATAATAATAATAATAATAATAATAATAATAATAATAATAATATTCTAAACAGTAACACATGTGATACAAGGCCATCTTTGTGATCACATTTTCACATATCCTATAGATATATAATTTAAATGCATGTATCAGAATTTTGCATTGGTTTTAGAGAGATGCTACTTAAAGTAGACCAACGAATTATAGTAGTCAAATACTCTCAAATACATCCCCCGATAATTATCTTCAAAGGTCAAACTAATCCCAACCGAATTTTTATTATCTATAATATATGTAAAGCTCAATGAACAGACTAAAATCGGCAATGGATTTCCCCTGATTTAACCCAAATGACTATTTTAATCTAGTTTGCAGTTGCACAAAGAGGAGCTCCAGCGATAGCTTCCGCTCAATAACGTTTACACGGCATTGAACGTTCAAGAATTGGAAGAAAAAGTCCTAACGAGATCAAAGAGCAAGTCTTCTAGGGACAATGAAACTCGCCTATGAGGAGAGAGAGAGAGAGAGAGAGAGAGAGAGAGAGAGAGAGAGAAACACTATGCCCATTTAGTAAAAGATACTGGTATTGAGAGAGAGAGAGAGAGAGAGAGAGAGAGAGAGAGAGAGAAAACATGAAACTATGCCCATTTAGAAAGAGATGCTGGTATTGAGAGAGAGAGAGAGAGAGAGAGAGAGAGAGAGAGAGAGAGAACATGAAACTATGCCCAATTAAAAAGATACTGGTATTGAGAGAGAGAGAGAGAGAGAGAGAGAGAGAGAGAAACTGCACATTTAGAAAGAGATACTGGTAGTATCGAGAGAGAGAGAGAGAGAGAGAGAGAGAGAGAGAGAAACTATGCTCATTTCATAAGAAATACTGTTATTGAGAGAGAGAGAGAGAGAGAGAGAGAGAGAGAGAGAGAAACTATGCTCATTTCCTAAGAAATACTGAGAGAGAGAGAGAGAGAGAGAGAGAGAGAGAGAGTATGAAACTATGCTCATTTCATAAGAAATACTGTTATTGAGAGAGAGAGAGAGAGAGAGAGAGAGAGAGAGAGAGAGAGAGCATGAAACTATGCTCATTTCATAAAAAATACTGAGAGAGAGAGAGAGAGAGAGAGAGAGAAACTATGCTCATCTCATAATAAATAGTTATTGAGAGAGAGAGAGAGAGAGAGAGAGAGAGAGAGAGACTATGCTCATTTCATAAGAAATACTTATTGACAGAGAGAGAGAGAGAGAGAGAGAGAGAGAGAGAGAGAGAGAGGCCATTGTTCTATCTATCACCCTTAATAGAGCCGATGTTAGCCTAGTTGCATAACAGGCAATCGCTCAGAGTCTTAACAAGTAAAGCCTCGGTATTAGCCGACAGCATTCGTAGCCGGAAATGGATTGGAAGTATTTTCTGCGGGTAACACAGAAAGAACAATTGGATGGAGGGGCTGGATTTTACTAATACTTGCATAATAGACAGGTTACTGGAATTAGAAACTACTAAAATAGAATCTATGGAGTGGACATTTAGATGAAAAGGTATCCAGAATGTTGATAGAGTTGAAGGAACGCAGAGAAAAGGGACAGTGACATTTGGCCTATCTAGCACGACAACGACATAAACACTAACCATATATACAGTACATATGATCAGCCGCCAATACTCTCTCCACCCAAGTTAAGGCCATAGAGGGCTAGGCAGTGGCTACTCAGGCCTCAGCAGGTTGACCTATGGGCTCCTCATCCCCCAAAAACTTACCATCCTTAGCTCACAAGGAGGGTGACGTTTCACACACATGTGACTATCGAGCTTGAGCGGACTAGAACCCCAGTCCGCCAGAACGACAGGTAGGGACGTTCTAATTCTCCAAAACCCCACCCCACCAAAATAAATATGTTCAATTATGTACAACTAATAGAAGTGACAGAAACTGTTAACATTTATTTATGAGATAGAGCAGTATATAAATGTTATTTTTAAAAACAATTTGAAAACTTGAGCTCCTAACCTAAGCGCTTTAAATAGCAATGTTGAAACATCTGCACAGGCACACGCGTACACACATAGAGAGAGAGAGAGAGAGAGAGAGAGAGAGAGAGAGAGAGAGACCAACATGATTGTAGTTATATACATACAAAAGACGTAATCCTTTTCTCTTATATGAAATCCTTAATCCAACAGAAAAATAAATCCTTACGAAAACTTTAAAGTAAAAGGATCAGGGATTTCAAAGAGCCAATATTCAGAGGAGGCGTTCGAGAAACTGCAAGATTCTACAGCTGATATGGCTAACTGCAAATCTTCTGAATAAATGAACTCTATGCAAACTGGGAAGAAAAAAAGTTTTAATTAGTTTTCTTCCTATAAGAAACAATTCTCGCTTCCTTCCCGGTGAAGTCACACAATTTAGGGTGGGCGAAAACAATCCACAAAATTTTGCTATAAAAACATTTAGCATTTGGAAATTATCATGCAAATAAATTTTTTTTCACATTTCCTTTTCAGATGAATCTATGCCCATTTCATGAGATATACAGGTATTGAGAGAGAGAGAGAGAGAGAGAGAGAGAGAGAGAGAGAACATGAAACTATGCCCATTTCATAGATACTGGTAGAGAGAGAGAGAGAGAGAGAGAGAGAGAGAGAGAGAACATGAAACTATGCCCATTTCATAGATACTGGTAGAGAGAGAGAGAGAGAGAGAGAGAGAGAGAGAGAACATGAAACTATGCCCATTTCATAGATACTGGTAGAGAGAGAGAGAGAGAGAGAGAGAGAGAGAGAGAGAGAGAACATGAAACTATGCCCATTTCATAAGAAATGCTGGTATATAAAGAGAGAGAGAGAGAGAGAGAGAGAGAGAGAGAGAGAGAAACATGAAACTCTGGCCATTTCATAAGATAATGGTAGAGAGAGAGAGAGAGAGAGAGAGAGAGAGAGAGAGAACATGAAACTATGACCATTTCATAAGATACTGGTATAGAGAGAGAGAGAGAGAGAGAGAGAGAGAGAGAGAGAGAGAGAACATGAAACTATGACCATTTCATAAGATACTGGTATAGAGAGAGAGAGAGAGAGAGAGAGAGAGAGAGAGAGAGAGAGATATTTCAACATCACGCTTGGCTGAATCCATAAACACAACGCAATGTATTTCTCCCATTTCTAAAACGCCCCGGCAACCAGAGCATTTTCTAGCGGAGCCATGTTCCCGGTGGTTACTCGTGCGTGCAGCCAGGATTTGTCTGTCACTAGCACAAACGTTGCTCATGAGCACACTAATCTTATAAAGTAATTGCGACGAGATCTAAAGTGGGCCACGAAAATGTTGGGTAATTTCCCATTAGTATTACTATTACTAGTTGTAAAAATCCGTATTCTTGGACTTGTTTCTTATGAAGTACCTGTTTTATAACTAAATAATCGTTATATATATAGTTAAATAAAACCTGTTATAAAAAGGCACTAGAAGAGTTGGAAGACCCAGGCCTACATGGTTGAGGATTATGAAGCGTGAAGTAGGAGATGATACATGGAGAACTATCGAATCAAAAGCTCAAGATAGAGATGACTGGCGAAGTTTAACCTAGGCCCTTTATGTCAATAGGCATAGGAGGAGATGATAATGATGATATTGTCGATTAAAAAAAAAGGCGTTTCAATACTTAGATTTCGTTTTATCAGTTAACACGGTCAGAAAGTTTTGAATGTTTCAACATTTAAGCCTGAAATAAAGACCAACATATTAAACTTCATATAAATTCAAGGCAATAGTAAAATCAATCGATAACTGGCTTCCTTTCTTAAAATGCACTTCTTCCTCTTAACTACAACACCACTTCACATTTCTTCCTCTAAAGCCCTTCACACTTGTTACTCTAAACTTCAATAGGTCTTCCTACTTCTGCCTTTTAACTTCAATAGGACTTCAAACTCCTCACTCCTCTTAGGGCCCCCATAGACGCTCACTCCAAACGTCAGTTTGACTGTCAAACTACAGGTTTGCAAGCAAGTTTGAGTGTGTATTGGGATTGTTTGTACTGAGAGACTGACCTGTGACGTGAATGACGGACTAACGTGAGTACTGTAATATTGACCCTTTTCTTAGTGTGGGGAGGCGTGAATTGTATTTCGAGTTTTAAACCATCAACAATAAATTACTTAACTCAACCAAATATATATATATATATATATATATATATATATATACATATATATATATATATATATATATACAAATATGATTATGTGAAGCTTAATGATATAAATTTTTCGTCAGCTATTACTATATAAGTTGCATATGTAGTTTTTCAATTGAAAATAAATAATTGTTCTTGGTTTGAAACTTCATATATTCCTTCCACATTGAAGTCCATATTGCTTTGGACAGTTCAGGTATAATTTTCCCTATACTAAATTTTTCTTAATGAAGCGCATTTGCACTGACTCGCAGGGGTGCCCTTTTAGTTCGGAAAAGTTTCCTGCTAGCTGATTGGTTAGATAATTCTAACCAATCAGCTAGTAGGAAACTTTTTTGAGTTAATAGGGCGCCCCTACGAGTGATTTGACAGAAATGCAAACCGAAGAGAATAGTGTGTGTGGATAGACTTGCAGTTCTTCAGTCTTTCAGTTTACTCCAACTGACTGTTTGGAGTGAGTGTGTATGGTGGTTCTCAACAGCACCTTTTCACACTTCTTACCCTTAACTTCAACACTCTTCCAGCTTTCTCCTTTAACTTCAATAGCCCTTTACACTTCTTATCCGTAACTTAAACAGGTTATCATATTTCCTCCTATCAACTTCAATAGCTCTTCACACTTCTTACTTTTAACCTCAACAGATTTTCTTCACACTTCTTAGATTTAACTTCAACAGCTCTTTCTGGTTTCTCCTTTCAACTTCAATAGCTCTTTACTCTTCTTACCGTAAACTTCAACAGGTTATCATATTTCCTACTATCAACTTCAATAGCTCTTCCAACTTCTTACTTTTAAATTCAACACCCCTTCCTAATTCATCCTCTTAACTTCACTAGCCCTTCAAACTTTTTACGCTCAACTTCAAAAAATTTTCACACTTCCTCGTCTTTGCTTCAACAGCTTTTTGCACTTCTTCCTTTCAACCTGAAGAAATTCTCACACTTCTTACTTTAAACTTCACCAACTTTTCAGGGTTCCACTTAACTTCGGCAGCTCTTCACATTTCTTACTTTTAACTTCACCAGCTCTTTATAGTTCCTTCTCTTAACTTAAAAAAACTCTTCACACCTCTTACTTTCAACTACAACAGTTTGTCACACTTCTTACCTTTAACTTGAACAGCTCTTCACAGTTACTATTCTAACTTCTAAAAAGCTCTTCTCATTTCTTACTTTTAACATCAACAGCTCTTGGTAGTTCCTCCTCTTAACTTCAACAGCTCGTGGTAGTTCCTCCTCTTAACGTCAAACACCTATTGGTAGTTCCTGCTTTTAACATCAACAGCTATTGGTAGTTCCTCCTCTTAACGTCAATAGCTATTGGTAGTTCCTCCACTCAACACCGAGAGCTATTCACAGTTCACTTCTTCAACAGCTCTTCTCAGTTTTTCCTCCTAACGTCAACAACTCTTGGTAGTTCCTCCTCTTAACGTCAACAGCTATTGGTAGTTCCTCCGTATAATTTCAACAGCTCTTGGTAGTTCCTACTCTTTAACTTTAACAGCTCTTCACAGTTCACTTCTTCAACAGCTCTTCTCAGTTTCTCCTCCTAACGTCAACAACTCTTGGTAGTTCTTCCTCTTAAACTTCAACAGCTCTTCCCAGTTCCTCCTCTTAACTTCAACAGCTCTTCACAGTTTCTCCTCTTAACTTCAACAACTCTTGGTAGTTCTTCCTCTTAAACTTCAACAGCTCTTCACAGTTCCTCCTCTTAACTTCAACAGCTCTTCACAGTTTCTCCTCTTAACTTCAACAACTCTTGGTAGTTGCTCCTCTTAACTTAAACAGCTCTTGGTAGTTGCTCCTCTTAACGTCAACAGCTATTGGTAGTTCCTCCTCTTAACGTCAACAGCTGTTGGTAGTTCCTCCTCTGAACACCGACAGCTATTCACAGTTCACTTCTTAAACAGCTCTTCTAAGTTTCTCCTCCTAACGTCAAAAACTCTTGGTAGTTCCTCCTCTTAACGTCAACAGCTACTGGTAGTTCCTCCTCATAATTTCAACAGCTCTTGGTAGTTCCTACTCTTTAACTTTAACAGCTCTTCACAGTTCACTTCTTCAACAGCTCTTCTCAGTTTCTCCTCCTAACATCAAAAACTCTTGGTAGTTCTTCCTCTTAAACTTCAACAGCTCTTCACAGTTCCTCCTCTTAACTTCAACAGCTCTTCACAGTTTCTATTCTTAACTTCAACAACTCTTGGTAGTTCTTCCTCTTAAACTTCAACAGCTCTTCACAGTTCCTCCTCTTAACTTCGACAGCCCTTCGCAGTTTCTCCTCTTAACTTCAACAACTCTTGGTAGTTCTTCCTCTTCAACAGCTCTTTACAGTTTCTCCTCCTAACTTCAACAACTTTTGGTAGTTCTTACTTTTAACTTCAACAGCTCTTCACAGTTTCTCCTCTTAACTTCAACAACTTTTGGTAGTTCTTACTTTTAACTTCAACAGCTCTTTACAGTTTCTCCTCCTAACTTCAACAACTTTTGGTAGTTCTTACTTTTAACTTCAACAGCTCTTCACAGTTTCTCCTCCTAACTTCAACAACTTTTGGTAGTTCTTACTTTTAACTTCAACAGCTCTTTACAGTTTCTCCTCCTAACTTCAACAACTTTTGGTAGTTCTTACTTTTAACTTCAACAGCTCTTCACAGTTTCTCCTCCTAACTTCAACAACTTTTGGTAGTTCTTACTTTTAACTTCAACAGCTCTTCACAGTTCCTCCTCTTAACTTCGACAGCTCTTCGCAGTTTCTCCTCTTAACTTCAACAACTCTTGGTAGTTCTTCCTCTTCAACAGCTCTTCACAGTTTCTCCTCCTAACTTCAACAACTTTTGGTAGTTCTTACTTTTAACTTCAACAGCTCTTCACAGTTCCTCCTCTTAACTTCGACAGCCCTTCGCAGTTTCTCCTCTTAACTTCAACAACTCTTGGTAGTTCTTCCTCTTCAACAGCTCTTTACAGTTTCTCCTCCTAACTTCAACAACTTTTGGTAGTTCTTACTTTTAACTTCAACAGCTCTTCACAGTTTCTCCTCTTAACTTCAACAACTTTTGGTAGTTCTTACTTTTAACTTCAACAGCTCTTTACAGTTTCTCCTCCTAACTTCAACAACTTTTGGTAGTTCTTACTTTTAACTTCAACAGCTCTTCACAGTTTCTCCTCCTAACTTCAACAACTTTTGGTAGTTCTTACTTTTAACTTGAACAGCTCTTTACAGTTTCTACTCCTAACTTCAACAACTCTTGGTAGTTCTTCCTCTAACTTCAACAGCTCTTCACAGTTCCTCCTCTCAACTTCAACAGCTCTTCACAGTTTCTCCTCCTAACTTCAACAACTCTTGGTAGTTCTTCCTCTTAACTTCAACAGCTCTTCACAGTTCCTCCTCTTAACTTCAACAGCTCTTCACAGTTTCTCCTCCTAACTTCAACAGCTATTACACTTCTTACTTCTAACTTCAACAGAACTTCACACTTCATTCTCTCAAACTTTACAGAATTTTACACTTTTATATATTAATCTTTAAAAAGCCGTTCACACTTCTTTGCCGCAACTTCCAAAGCCCTTCAAACTTCTTTACCTGAGCTTCCAAAGCCCTTCACACTTCTTACTCATAACCTCAACAGTTATTTACCATACATCCTTTAATTTCAACAGCCCCTCTCAATTCTTTCTATCCCTCAAAAATGCGTTTTAAACCCTTCTCAAACTCTGATTGACCTTCAAACTTTTCTATTTTAATTTTATAATCAGAATACGAAATCGTTTCCGATTCCAGCACCTTCCAAAACGACAAAGCTGAGCCTCTGCGATGTAAATGATAATAATAATAATAATAATAATAATAATAATAATAATAATAATAATAATAATAATAATAATAATAATAATAATAATAATAATAATAATAATAATAATAATACGTTTGCATTCCCCTCGGTGTTTTAGTAGAAAAACATTTACCTCTAACACCTTTACCCGAGGAAATTCCAGTTCGTGAGAAACAAAGTCAATTATAGAAAAGCATTTTTGCGTTTTTCATAGACTTGCAGATCCCATTTTAATTCTAAAGCGCAAATAGTGACTCTACCGCCCACTCTTCCTTACCTCTTATAAAAAAAAAACGTGTGTTAACAAACTCTTCTTGAGAAATACTCGACTTCTGAGAACGAACTAACTTCATCTACACAAGAGATGTGGTGATGTCACGTCTCCCAACTTTTTGAATAACACCGCTCTATTTTCTCGTTCTGTTCTTATTTCTATGCTCTATATATATATATATATATATATATATATATATATATATATATATATATATATATATATATATATATATATATATATATATATATATGAGACGGCGAGGATCAGCGAACAAAGATAGTTTGCGGGTGTGGACTGGCACAGAGAGACCACAAACAGACGTAAGTGGACTAGTAACGGCTGATAATGATGATGATACACACACATACCCATATATATATATATATATATATATATATATATATATATATATATATATATATATATATATATATATATATATATATATATATATCTGTGTGTTTGTGTGTATGTGTATTTGTTTGTTAAAGTGCAGAAAGTGACAATAGTTGAGAATTCCATTTCGACGTATGAATCAGGGGGGGGGGGGGGAGAAACCGTATGTACTTTGATATTCCCAACAGTCTGCGCTTATACTCCGATGTGTGTTGTCAGGGCTACTGATTAGGGGTGTTAGCCTGTTTGAAGTTTCTTTTTTTATTTCCAAAGAAAGTAACACATTTTAAGCAAGGTAATCAAGGTATGAATATATATATATATATAAATGTATATATATGTATGTATGTGTGTATAATCGTGCGTGTATACACATAGTTATATATATATATACACACACACATATTTATATATATATATATATATATATATATATATATATATAGATAGATAGATAGATAGATAGATAGATATATGCATATACAGTATATGTGTGTATACACATATAGTTTTATACATCCACAAACACATTACATAATGATTTTTCTAAGTAAATTCGATTCTTCATTAGAGACTACTATTACATCCAACATCCACATGAGTAAATCTATATACATTATTAACTGCATGTCATATTCTACCATCTAGTCCTGCTAGCCATGGATGGATATCAGATCTAGGACACTTCATAGAACTTCCTCGCCGTTATCCTACATTAAGGGGACGGTTGCCTGATCCCACCTCTCCAATGCCTTCTATCAAAGGCATCCTCTTCCACCAAACCTCTTCTCTCATATCATCCTTTAAAAGGCTGAAATATTCCGAGGAAATTAATGCCTTAGTGCTGGCTGGCTGCTGCCGATAAAATTTATCATAACTTCAAACAACTATTCGAATTATTATCACTGTGAACAATTGCATATTAGAGAATTTTTTTCGAACAATAAAGTTTATTATCATTGTTCGAAGACAACTCGAATAATTATCACTTCGAACAATTGTCTATTAGAGTAATTTTCTTTCGAACAATGTTCATGATACTGATCGACTATATATTCATAGGCTTTAGTTCCAACTAAAATACCAGCATACAATAATTCTTGTTTATCTGATTGTAACAGACTTTTATTCAGTCAATAACTGCTCAGCTGGATTAAAATAACAATTAATATGTTATCCTGCGTTGATTTTTTGGCTCTTCAACTACTGTCAATGGATAGATTGCTAATGTTACTCAATCGTCCGTATCTTCATTATATAGTTTTAAAAAAACTAACAGCAACTAATTCTAAATAATAAAAAGAAATAAGGTTTGATTTACATCTAAATCGTTAAAAAACTGAGTTTTTCATACAAAGGTAAAAATATATACCGTGAAAATAGTCGTAGTGAAAAGAACTAAGGAGATGAAGGAAAAAAATATAGAACATCTCCAGGTTCTTCCTCTTTAAGAGAAGAAAAAAAAATATTCTAAGCAATTATAACGTTAGGTAACATTACACCGACCACTTCAAACATCCAAACAATAAAATAAGGCATAAATACATTAAAAAAAAAAAAGAAAAAAAAATCCTTACCTTATTAAAGGTATTTTATCATCTTAATATAACCATTAATAAATTCGAGATGAAAAATCTGCATTCCTTGCAAGTAAAGAAAGAAAATTTGAGTATGAAAATTATAAGTCATTCGAAAACTCTTCTCTTCTCCCTTCATATAAGCATCCACTATTCATCCATCTCAACACAAGGAAGAGGAGGAGGAGGAGAAGGAGAAAGTC
>NC_090754.1:73388168-73400163 GCF_036898095.1 Palaemon carinicauda
TTCCCCTTTTAGCTTGTCAGTCTGACTGACTGACCCTGATGTGCATGGAAAAAAGATCGTCCGTTTGTCTGTCCGCCACACTGACACTTCACTTGTCAACCAACTTTAACGAGATCTGTTGCGTTAGCTTGATAATGAATCACACTATATAGAATTGAATACAATTGTCAAACTTCTTAGAACGACAAACTATCAACTATACGAGTGCATGGAGAAAAGCCAGGCTGACACTTGCACGAAATTGTGGCACGCATTGTCACGACTCGAGTCGTGAACTGGCGTGAACTCGTCGTGAACTGCGTGAAGTGTTCGTAAACCCGTCGTGACATCGTGGCATGTCGTGACGAGAATTTTGAAATGTTCAAAATTTTGGTCACGACAAAATTTCATGACCGGGACGTGAACTATGCGCAAACTGTTCGTGAATTCGTCAGGACGATGCGGGAAATGCGCAAACTATGCGTGAACTCATCGTGCCAGTTCGTGTCAATGTGGACAGGTTAGCTGTGATTCTGAGGTAATTTTTTTTTTCTTTTCCAGTTCGTGCCACAAAATGTCACGACTTGCCACGACAAATTCGTTGCAAAAAGTCGTGCAAGCGTCAGGGTACCTTAAGGCAGGCCGCCTGTTCATCATTGTTTCTGTCATCATCACCTTGTCAACAAAGCACCCTGGTTGAAAGGATTTCAGTCAAACAATTTACAAAGGTACAGTGGTATACGAGGTTGATCGGCTGTCCTCTATACTGGAACAACAACAACAACAACAACAACAAATGTCGCCGT
This sequence comes from Palaemon carinicauda, assembly GCF_036898095.1. Lineage (NCBI taxonomy): Eukaryota > Metazoa > Arthropoda > Malacostraca > Decapoda > Palaemonidae > Palaemon > Palaemon carinicauda. Next base: position 73,388,954 of record NC_090754.1, read on the forward strand.
TTCTAGCCCACTGCAGGACAAAGGCCAGGATATGTCTTTATTCATGTCTAGGGGTTTGGCCAGTTCTCATCACAACGCTGGCCAGTGCGGATTGGTGATGGTGGGAGACTTTTGTCTGATCAGTCACAGCAAACAAACCTTGTACTGGTGTCCCTGACTAGTACAGCTTTGCTGATCATGACAATTCACAGACCCTTTCCCCATGTTAACGTATCCCCACTCAGAAAGGGTCAGTGCAATGTTAATCTGCACCGAGTTTATATGCAACTTATTTTGTGGACTAGGTAAAAATACGATTCCGAAATCTGTCGAATTTCGAGTATAATTTTAATTTTGCCCATAGGTTTCATACAGTAACAGAGTGATTTCGCAATTTTCTGACAAACTCATATTCAACTAATGAACCAATAAAGCTAGAAATTCTTTTGCTTGGATTGGATTATGAATTTGGGCTATTAAGCCAGGAACTGGGACTTGAGACCAGTCATTGTTCAATTACAACTTAGAGAAATCTTTGAAATTGTACTATGAAGTAAAAGTTAGAGGAGGAAGCAAAATAGGAAGTAAAATAGAGGAATGTAAAACAAGTGCGGCTTGAGGCTGAGGGAACACTACAAAGACTTTTAAGCTATGCCTCCAGTACTCTACCTGAGGTGCGCTTACAGCACTTACCCCTACGAGGAAGCTTATTTGGCAATGATGTTCAAACTAAAAAATAATTGTCACTTGGCATTTATGTCTCACAAATAAACCTTGTCGAGATGAAAAACACTGGAGTCATGTAGTGTTGCAAGACACAATAGTGTCTTTATCAACATTTCATTAATTGGAATGATTATTATCAATATCATCTCCTCCTACACCAATTGACACAAAGAGCCTCGGTTAGATTTCACCAGTCGTCTCTATCTTGAGCTTTTAAATCAACACTTCTCCATTCACCATCTCCTAATTCACACTTCATATTCCTCAGCCATGTAGACCTGGGTCTTCCAACTCTTCTAGTGCCTTGTGGAGCCCAGTTGAAAGTTTGGTGAACTAATAATGATTATATAAGATATATATTGCTTCAACAACAACAATAGCTATGACAATTCAGTAGTTATCATCCACGGATATTATCGACCATTTATAAAACTGGTTAAGTGTGGACTGAGTGAAAGGGACCACAATCAAATCAGTGGCATTGAAGGATTTGATTAAAGTTCATCTATTAACATAGAATAACAACGCTTCTGAGGACAAAAGAATTATATTTCCAACCAATATAACCAGTGAAGCCAAAAAATGTTGTTACTGTTCTTAAAATATTCTTAAAATATATCTAAATTGTTCATTACTTCTCTTGTAGTTTATTTTTTTAATCATTTCCTTTCCCCACAAGGCTATATTCCCCTGTTGGAGCTTTATGGATCATAGCATCCAGCTTTTCAAACTAGGGTTGTAGCTTAGCTAATAATAATAGCACAGTGGTAACACGTTTGCCTAGCATTCGCATGGTGGCAGATCGATCCCAGCTAGGGACCTTGAGTTTAAGCTGTTTACTGGGAAGGCCACTGCTATGGTTGAGCACTACGGCGGGGGGCTGGATTTGCCCGGCTGACGTTCTGGTGAGCATCTATTCTGATAAAACCGGAACTGAAACCAGACACCTTTAACCTTTAATATCGATTTAATGGACTGTCGAAAAATTCCTACACTAAATACATGCAACATATTTTTATTATAGTAACAGCTAAGTTATAAATTTTCTCTGGATATAAAACCTGGAAAAGGGAAATCAATTCCCATATAAATATACTTGAGAAAAAACAATCGTATGGAATATCAGTTCTGCTGCTTTGCACCAGCTGTTGTTTTTGGAGTAAGTTACTTCTCGCACGACCATCCCCAGTGCAAGCATCTATCGAGTGCAACCCCTTAACGAGAATAGGCCAATACACAAATTATCTTTGAAGATAAGTAATATTTATATCCCTCTCGCTTATCTCTTTGGAAATATGATCATGAAGAGTTACTTCCATTTTACAGTACTACGTCATGGCAAGTTGGAAACAACTTAGCCCAATAAATAATGCATTAGGTGATAAAAACTGTCATCATTAATTCCGTAAGAGCTCATTAATTTCGCAGAGAGAGAGAGAGAGAGAGAGAGAGAGAGAGAGAGAGAGAGAGAGAGAGAGAGAGAGAGAGAGAGATACAATCTCTCTTTTCTCTCTATATTTGCTTATAAAAAATACACTTTCTTGCTATAAGCATCGTTGACGATATTCATTGCAATGTAAAGATTTTTCTTTTAATTATATTAAATTCTTGTAAGACTCGTCAGTCTATTATAAGAGCTGATATAGTGGATTTTTTATAACATTACAAACAAATACATGTATATATATATATATATATATATATATATATATATATATATATATATATATATATACATATATATATACATACATACATACATACACACATTTTGAGTGTTAGTGATATATATATATATATATATATATATATATATATATATATATATATATATATATATATATATGTGTGTGTGTGTGTGTGTGTGTGTATATATATACACACACACACACACACACACACACACATATATATATATATATATATATATATATATATATATATATATCACTAACACTCAAAATTAAGATTTGTGGGCTTTGGTTACTTCTTGTACCCAAAAATATTACTATGCATTAATCACAGACGTACGCAGGTATATATTTTCAGACGATAACCCCGAATGAAAAAAAGAAAAGGAAAGAGTGAACCAACAACACGATGCATGAAAACGCCCAACCTCATAAAACCACGAATGAAACTTCAATTCCTACAACCTAATATATAAGGGGTGACCCAACTTCCGCTTGGCAACAGTGACTTCCGGGTTGGGTTCCATGGCACGCGGTCTGAAATATGGGGGGCGTCGTTTGGGTGGGGCTGATGTCAGGGGCGGGGAAAAGGGGGGGGGGGAAATCAGGCTAGATTCTGGCCGGAATTAGAAGAGATATAATAAGGGCAGTTTGACGTATTATAATTAGCATTCTTTACTAAGAAATTAGGATGGTCATTATCATTGTGTTAGACATTATTACCCCATATGTGTATGCGTATATGAATATGTATTTATTTATGTACCAATTAATTAATTAATGCTTTTCATATCACCTGTTTTATCAATAAATAAACATACATTGTATATCCAATTTCGAAAGTAACATGAAATAATTGGAAAACAATAGGCCTACAACTTTAATAAAATGAATCAAAGTACTAGAGAGAGAGAGAGAGAGAGAGAGAGAGAGAGAGAGAGAGAGAGAGAGAGAGAGAGAGAGAAACTTGCGTTAGAAGGGCTATTACTAAAAACAACATAAAAATGAAATCGTAAATTTTACAGAAATAGAATTATCTTACAAACTACATAAAAAGTAAATCTCTTCCACATTTACTGAACGAAAGTTTTCCAAGTAGAGAAGAATAAAATAAGAATCCTACCTTTCCTAAACGCAGCGTCTAGATTCTAGAGAGATCTTTTATGTACTGTTTCAGTTTATCAGAGTCTTCCTTCCGTTGTAAATAAAACCAAATGTTGAGATTACAAAAACAATCGAATATTCAATAATTAAACATTTTCTTTTTACTGGTGAATAAACTAAATATTTGCTTAAACTTCAATTATAATATAGAACTGTTTATATGAAAACACGGTAGCCTTATCTACCGTGTTTTCATATAAATAAACTGTACTGAAAGTCAAAAAAACAAGAATTTACCCGCCACTACAAATGACCCTTTTTAGCAGGTGTCTAATGAGCTTGGGGACTCCGCCCACTTAACACCTGACTCAAGCCTAGGTAGCGGGTAAGGGGGTGTCTTTGTTCTCTAAATCTCTATATGTATGTTCGTACGTTTGCTTTCCCTATAAAATGTAAAGAAACCTCTCTCAATAAATCAGTCCTCTGAAGAAGTATCACGAAACTAGCCAGGACTTAAGCATATATTTCGTATTTTCATTTTCCCTGTGGTTCTTCTGCATCTGAGCATCACATTTTCCTGTGATTTTTACGCATATATATATATATATATATATATATATATATATATATATATATATATATATATATATATATATATATATATACTGTACATTATGTGTGTAAGTGTACAAACGAGTGTATGTTGTAATTACTTATTAAAAGAAACCAACTGCCGTACAAAGATCAGGATAGCCCAAAGAAAACTATTACACATGTAATTACAAAGGCCGGATCCTTTCCCAAGATCTCCAATTTAACTCTTCATAAACTCATCTAATATAACCGAAGAGTCAATTTCCTAATTTAAGGATTCACTTTTCCCCAATCAAATACTTGAAGTCCTTAAGTGAGCCAATGAAGACATTCTCCTCCTATAATGGATCCCAACCCTTTAGAAGGCTGAGATTAATTCCCAAAGCATTACACAATCGAGAACTCATAAATACATAACCACACGAAGTCGGATACTGTCTCACTATAGCTGGTATTGGCTAGATACATTCATGCCACTGTCATGACGTAAAGCGTTTACTGCTTTATAGTCTGGAGTAAATCAAATCTGTTATTATTATTATTACTTGTTAAGCTACAACCCTAGTTGGAAAAGCAGGATGCTATAAGCCCAGGGGGGCCCCTTTAAGGAAAATAGCCCAGTGAGGAAAGGAAATTAGTAAAAATAAAATATTTTAAGAACAGTAACAGTATTAAATAAATATTTACTATATAAACTATGAAAACTCTAACAAAACAAGTGGAAGAGAAATTAGATAGAATAGTGTGCCCGAATGTACCCTCTAGTAAGAGAACTCTAACCAAAGAGACAGTGGAAAACCATGGCACAGAGGCTATGGCACTACCCAAGACTAGAGAACAATGATTTGATTCTGGATTGACCTTCTCCTAGTTGCTTACCATAGCTAAAAAGTCTCTTTTACCCTTACCAAAAAGGAAAGTGGCCACTGAACAATTACAGCACAGTAGTTAACCAAATTCTATCATCATTATCCACCGTAACTGGTCCACTGCAGGACAAATTCCTCAAACATGCCCTTCCACTCGCGTTTGTTAATGGACTTTGCCAGTTTATATCCGCAAATTTTCTTATTCCATCAACTCAGCGTCTTTTCTTTCCTCTGCTTCCTTTGCAATCTCTAGGGATCCATTGTTATTCTTCTTGTCCATCTAATATCTGTCATTCTTAATTCTATTCTTCTATTAACGTGGTTTTTCCAGTTTTTGTATGGGGTAAGCACGGTTGCCTTCTTTGGAAGGACTTTGCTTTGGCTTACGGGTAGACCGTAGTCCCGATCGGCTACCCTGCCTGACACAGAATTAAACTTCGGTAGTGTAGGTTCGTGTGTTTTACCAGTCACCAGCGTCCTTCCTCTCACCAACAAGGAGTCTTGGCGTAGTTAGGTCGACAGCTCTAGAAGTCTGAGGTGTCTGTTATGTGTTGGAGTGGCTTTTGTTATGCCTTACAGTAAATAAGTATGAAATTTTTACGACAATTGTATGACACTTTTCTTATTCAGCAATAAATGTTACGTGGAACCTTGCTACATACAATTACAATAGTGTCAAAAGGACAAACTTTGGCTGTGCACCACAGACAAATATCCTAAAGTAATTATAACATATTTAAAAAAAAAAAAAAAAAAAAAAAAAAGATTTAGCTTAATCTGCTTAAGGAGATTTGAAATATCTGATGATCAAACACGCCATTATTCGGCCAATTAATGTGATATACATCGCAATTACAGTGTTGTACAACTGTATCTGAAATATTTCATAAGGTGTATCATAATTGCTATGAGCAATCTCTTGCATCGAGATATACCAACGTATATTTTCCCCTTTTACAATAATGAACCTCCATATTACAAATCATTTGGATATATGAGAGAGAAAAAGCACTGTAATTAATTACTAGGGTACGCAACCCGTCAAAACTGACGTCTAAATATTTAGATAGAGATTCACACAGATTCAACTCTTCCCCCTTTCCTAACTACGACCCACTGGCTAGGCAATTTGTGGGAGATGGTGGTTTCCGAGTATACCTCTCAGGGTACCCTCACTCTCCACGGTATGACTATTTCTTCTCTCCCTGCCGCTCAACGTGCTAGGAAAGAAAAAAAATGTGTGTGTGTGTATATATATATATATATATATATATATATATATATATATATATATATATATATATACTCTAAAAAATTTGCATTAAGAAAACGGTAAAAGTCTGGCAACATTTACTCCAGGATTTTTACCGTTTTAAAAACAGATATATTGACGTAAAGGAGTGATATTACGGTAACCAACCCCTAAACAAATATTAACAAAGTAAGGGAAAATTTCGGTCGCCTGTATATTACTGAAATACGGTCAAGAACAGTACATTTTTTACGGAGAATTTGCGATTAAAATTACGGGTTTTTCTAACTGTGTGTGTGTGTATATATATATATATATATATATATATATATATATATATATATATATATATATATATATATATATATATATATATATATATATATATATATATATATAGAGAGAGAGAGAGAGAGAGAGAGAGAGAGAGAGAGAGAGAGAGAGACTCGATATTTATTACATTGGGGAGAATTAACTAAACAGACACGGTCAACAAGTTATACGAATTGTTTAACAATTCCATGCCACACAGGTTACCTTTCATAAGTCTGTTACAAATTATGCAAAGATTAAAGTTATCAGGGTTTGAAATATCTTGGCTATATCGTTTCACAACCATTTTATACGAAATTTGTATTTAAAAAATTAATATTTCTAACCTAAGAGGTATAAACCTCACTGTGTTACGATAGAAGTGTGTGACCTTATGCTTGGTCAAGCACAGATGGCTTTCCGGTGTTGATTATTTTGTAGTAGTTCGCGTAATAAAAACAGGAAACATTAATACAGTTATTGAATTAAATGTCATACCATGACGAGCAGAGCATGCAAATAATTTTTCGGTTGAAATAATAATAATAATAATAATAATAATAATAATAATAATAATAATAATAATAATAATAATAATAATAATAACAAGTGAGCAAGTCCTGAACGCGGACATGGTCCTCGTAGAGGACATACCTCCGCCAAGGTGACCTAGAGCGCCATATGTCCTAGAATCATGAATTGATGTGACTTCGACCTTCACATGACCTTGACCTTCACGTGACCTTCAAGTGACCTTGACCTTCACATGACCTTGGCTTCAAGTGACCTTGATCTTCAAATGTACTTGACCTTCACGTGACCTTGACCTTCAGGTGACCTTGACCTTCACGTGACCTTGACCTTCACGTGACCTTGACCTTCAAGTGACCTGCTTGACTTTTGACCTTCAAGTGATCTTTGTTCATTTGCCACTGATACTTAATATGACATTGATATAATGCACCAATATGACCTTGACCTTTGACCTTTATAAATTTGAACATCACCCATGGGTTGCGCCTGGACTAGGACTTCCCTGTTGGCTTATGCAAAAGTCAGTGCTTTATTTCTGTCTCTTGATATGGCCACTTATGTCATAGTGACACCAGTGACCCCTGTGACCTTGACCTTGGGGTGACCTTGACCAAAATTTAATCAGTTCTTCCATACACATTGGGGAACTACTTGGCCAAGTTTGAAGTGATTCCGTGTAGAAATGTGGCCTCTACGTTGTCCACAGACAGACAGACAAACAGAGAAACAAACAAACAAACAAACCGAACCGAAAACATACCCTCCTGGCGGAGGTAATAATAATAATAATAATAATTTCTTGGTTAACCAAAAAATTTCTAGTTTTCCTTTGGAAATTGTCTAATTATGCCTTTTCCTTTTCTAACTTAGATTTCATTTGTTTACAATATTTATGTACAGCTTGTTCTTTATTGTTTTACTTTCTTTTACCCAGGAACATGATTATGAACACAGATATGTTTGAAACGTCGTCATTTGTTGGTGATGGAAATACATTTAAGAATGTTTGGCGTTGTCGTAATTCTCCAGTTCCTTATTAAACTGAGGTTTCCTTCCACCCGCTCAGTACCGGATATAATAATAACAATAATAATTATTAATCATTTCCCCTATAAGTGTCTGGTTATATACTATTATTATTATCATTATTATTCATGAGGTGTCTACATATCTATCTAAAATATTTAGTTGCCATTTTTGACGGATTGCGTAAACAAACAATAATAATAAAAATAATAATAATAACAACAACAACAACAACAACAATAATAATAATAATAATAATAATAATAATAATAATAATAATAATAATAATAATAATAATAATAATAATGATGGTGATAATAATAATAATTCTCATAATCAGGAGGAGAAAAAAAAAAAGGAAAAAGTAAAAAATATATTAAACACCGCAATCGTCACTGAGTTTTCTTAATGGAGACCACTGAAAAGGAAAGCGAACTATAAAGCCTAAAGGAACACTGTTAAGAATGATTCCTAAATTGACACAGAGGAACCAAACATTTCTGATTACTTCCGTCACTTTATTTTTGACTCAAACAACATAGAAGAAAAGGAAAAAAATTCCACCTTTGAGAGAACTATTGAGATTGGAAAACCCACTGACAGAGAGAGAGAGAGAGAGAGAGAGAGAGAGAGAGAGAGAGAGAGAGAGAGAGAGAGAGAATTAAAAAATCTCATATTCTCCCAAATTGAACCGGACCTAGACACTAAAATATTAGGATGAAGAATTTTCTGCAGCATATTTTCCGGAAAGTTTGAGTCTAATTAATTACTTCGTATGTGTAGGAGAGAGAGAGAGAGAGAGAGAGAGAGAGAGAGAGAGAGAGAGAGAGAGAGAGAGAGAGAGAGAGAGAGAGAGAGAGAGAGAGAGAATTATTTTCTAATCAAATTGACTACCATTATTTTTCCAATTTCTATCCATCTTCGTCTCTCTCTCTCAACCGCACGATACGTGGTCTGCATTCTCATATTTCCCTCCCTCTCATTATTCTTCTTCCTTCCTCTCCTTTTTCTTCTGGAAAGAATCCTTCTAAGTCCACCCCCACCCCTCTCCCATCTCCACATCCCGCCGAAGGAAACCATCCACCAAAGAGTGAAGGAGAAGAGGAACCATTTTTTCCCATATGCCTTTGCTTCCGGTTTCCGATTTCCCAGAGGATTTTTAAGTGATCTCTCTCTCTCTCTCTCTCTCTCTCTCTCTCTCTCTCTCTCTCTCTCTCTCTCTCTCTCTCTCTCTCTCTCTCTCTCTCCTTTTATCAAAGAGGTATCAACAGGTCCGTAAGGGGATACCCAGACACAGGAGGAAGCGAAGGAGGAATTAATGAAGAGAATAAAAGAAGTGTGTAGGGGATAAAGAAGAATTGCTTCTTAAACTATTTAATAAGTAATAAATCTTGAGTTTTTTTTCTTCACTGTATTTTCTTTACAACAATTATAAACTTGATATTTCCATTTAATACTACATATTTTATTCATTCATGAAGATTTACAAATCAATAATAACTCTAATAATTGAATGGCACCATTAGAACGTTATTTCTTAGTAAATATTTTCTTTATGAATATAGTTATACTTTAAAATAAGGATTTTATCTTATCTGCTAATAAACAACATTTGAAAAGTAATTAATGGTAGCATTACGAATCCAGTAACATTAGGGATGAATACTTGTCTCTAATAATAATGATGATCATGTTTAAAGACAGTATAAACTGTAATAATAATAATAATAATAATAATAATAATAATAATAATACTGGAAGTCAATACGCAAAGAAATATTCAATGTTCTATATTTCTACCCAACTTTGAGATCGAGTCCAAGACTCTTCATATAAAAGGCAAGGGTTCTACCAACTCAGGCAACAGAAAGGCTTAAAGGTTGCTCACGAGTGGCAGAGGCAAGGGAAAGAACAATAGCCTACGCACGATCAGTGCCCAAGCTCCTCTCCATCAAGCAAGGACCAAGGCGGGCCAAATAATGGCTGCTGATGACTCGGACCTATATACTCCAAATCCATAGCTCACATTAAGGTGAGGTTGCAGAAACTAAAAGAAATGATGAAGCGTGAAGGTATAAATGAATTTGAAACATAAGGGAAAACCACTGATTAATGGCAATTTTTTTCTAGCATTTCTACTCACCAGCTGACCCATTTGATACAGTAGCTTTCAATTCCAATTGCCCCTACTAAGTGAATACGTGTTGAAAATCAACTCACATTAGAATTAAAATCCTTCATATTCCCTATATTCATTACCTTCGCCAACTTCGTTGCGGCGAAGGATATGTTTTAATAGGCCCTGTCTGTCTATGCGTTTGTGATTCGCATAATTCAAAAACTATTAGACCAAACCTTGTGAAATTTGGTAGGACGATTGGCCATGATCTTGGGAGTGATTGGGTCATAGGTCAAGGCCAAGGTCACAAAAAGGTCCAACACGTCTGTTTGCCATATCGTCGCCCATTGTTATCTGATTTGCATGACACTAGTGTCAAAATGTGCATAATTCAATTACCTATCTCTGACTATTGCCAAATGTGCATAATTAAATTACCCATCTCTGACTATTGCCAAATGTGCATAATTCAATTACCCATCTCTGACTATTGCCATTTGTGCATAATTCAATTACCTATCTCTGACTATTGCCATTTGTGCATAATTCAATTACCTATCTCTGACTATTGCCAAATGTGCATAATTCAATTACCTATCTCTGACTATTGCCAAATGTGGATAATTCAATTACCTATCTCTGACTATTTCCAAATGTGCATAATTCAATTACCTATTTCTGACTATTGCCAAATGTGCATAATTCAATTACCTATCTCTGACTATTGCCAAATGTGCATAATTCAATTACCTATCTCGAATTATACAACAGGATATAGGCGAAGGTATGCGCTCTACCGACTGCCCATTCTAGTTGCCTTTGTTGTCTCAAATGTAAACCCTGGGTTCCATCCCAACGTGAGGTATAAATTTATTTATACTGTACAAGTAATTGTGATTGTTTGCAATATCTCTAATCATATTAACTTATGTGTAATACCAATGAAATGTTATTAATCATGTCAGAAGGTAAGACGGCCAAGTTGAGGAAAATTCGTTGGTATT
>NC_090754.1:73400663-73410663 GCF_036898095.1 Palaemon carinicauda
TTTTGACTGTCAAACAACCTAGTTTCAATTTTTTTTGTAACTGCCCTTTTCTTTGTTAAGGTGGGTGTTTTTGTTTACTTGTGTCACAATGTGAGTGGCAAGAATCAGTCAGGTTTGGGAAGCTAGAGGGTCCGTTTCTCGTAATGCAGTCGAGAAGGAGCGGCGGGCCCAGCTTTGGAGTGTCTCCTAGTTGGTGGTGACTTGTCCTCGAGGTCGAGATGGTTTGGAAGCGTTGTTCTTCGGTGGCAGCAAAGTGGCTGTCGTATCGACACTCGTGGTAGTTCCCGCAGTGTTCGATGGACGTCCTCGAGGATCAGGGATTGTTTATGAATGTTTGTATGTTGGAGGAACCAGTGTAATTATGAGGAGATTCTTTTATTAATTTTTCATTGCTGCTGTTTACGGTGTTTTTGTTATTGAATTCTGTTAATTGTTTCTCATTTACTTTAACTTTGAGTTGACTGTATTTGAAACTTTGAATTTTAATCTGAATTTGTTGTAACGATCATTTATGTCTCTGTGCTTCCCAATACCTGTACTCATTGTAATTATTGTATATACTTGTAATTATTGTATAATTGTTGTATAATAAACTAGGTTAAGATACTTGAGTGTTTTCTGTTTTACCCACCCCTTTGGTTGTTGCAGTCCATTGGTTCATTCCAGTCCCAATTCTTTTAGTTTTTTTTTAAAGAACCTGTTGAATCATTAAGGCGGTTCATAACATTATATATATATATATATATATATATATATATATATATATATATATATATATATATATATATATATATATATATATATATATAATTTACATTTAACTGGACTATGTTGAGTGATGATCAAGAATTCTTTTAAATCAAGAATGCACCGATCATAAAAAAAAAAAAATCTACTAAACTCTTAAAAAATCTGTTATTTCAATGAAAAACATACAACTCAGGGTCTGCGACACTCTGATAGATTTAATTATACAGCTTACTTGGCAGGTAAACATCATCAATTGGGATAGCTGGAGAAACACTAGACAAAGCTTATGAAACTCATGTAAATATAACTTATAAAGAGATAAGTGTAATCTTGTTTGATATCTTTCTGAATTTGAACTATAAATCCTTTGCGTCCATGGCAGAATATTCATTTCTGCATATTAAACGTGAGACACTTGTTATATGAAAGAAAGGAGTTTGTTATAAGAATATGCCTATTGCTACAGAGCATACTGTAAGTGGAAATTACGTATTCCCAGCTAGTTATTCCAGCATCTGACCTAGGAATAAATTTGGGAGAAGATTTCCAACGCTGAAAAAGTACTTTGGGTAACACCATTATGTACAGACTATTAGACTCCTTATGATATGGATTTAGGCAAGTAATTTTGGATCCTGTGGAAGCTTTTCTTGATCTTTAATATTCATAATACGCAAATCTCTTTTGGGGATAACAGAGAGAATTTAATCATGCCTGTGAGGCTTATACCTGCATAAGATTAAAATAAGAAGTCAAAACTGAAAGGAAGATTTTCCAGTGAAAAGCCAAAGCAGAAAATATATTGCAATTAGAAGTAAAACAACAGAACACTTCATAAAATAAAAGTAAAACTTTTAAAAGAAAGGTATGTGTGTATGAAACACAAATACAAAATCGTAAATTCCACAGATACATAAAAAAAATACGGGTTTTAACAGAATATTATTAATAATGAAAAACCCGTTTAAGAGAGGACAACTTCAATTCTTCATTTCCACTACTTTTTTATCAATTCACGCCGTTCGACATTATGTTTGTTTACCAATTCACACTTTTCGACATTATTTTTTTTACCAATTCACGCCTTCGACATTGTTATTTTACCAATTCACACTTTTCGACATCAATCTTTTACCAATTCACGCTTTTCGACATTATGTTTTTTTTTTTTTTTTTTTTACCAATTCCCACTTTTCGACATTATCTTTTTTTACTAATTCACGCCTTTCGACATTATGCTTTCTTTTTTTTTTTTTACCAATTCACACTTTTCGACATTATCCTTTTATCAATTCACGCTTTTCGACATTATTCTTTTATCAATTCACACTTTTCGACATTATTCTTTTATCAATTCACACTTTTCGACATTTTTTTTTCACCAATTCACGCCTTTAGACAGTAGGTTTTTTTTTAACCAATTCACACTTTTCGACATTATTCTTTTACAAATTCACACTTTTCGCCATTATTTTTTTTTACCAATTCACACCCTTCGAAATTATGCCTTTTTCCCCAACTCACACTTTTCGGCATTATTCTTTTACCAACTCGCACTTTTCGAAATTATATTTTTTTACCAATTCACACTTTCGACATTTTTTTTTTTTTTTTTTTACCGATTCACGCATTTTGACAGTAAGAATAGATGACACACACAAAAAGTTATAAGAATTAGACTTTGAACGATGAGAAGACGAATAGGAAACTCATACCCACTGGCTGACCAGAAGGTGAGAAGACAAGAGAATGAGCTTAGGGAGAAAAATGACTCATAAATGGGACGAGAAAGTCAAGATGAAAGGGAAAGAGCTGGCTATCAAAGGAGGCTATCAGGAATCAATAATGGCCAGACACACATCTGAGACTGAGGACAAAAATGTGAGGAAGAGGGAAAGGGGGACAATATTATTATTATTATTATTATTATTATTATTATTATTATTATTATTATTATTATTATTATTATTATTATTATTAATTGCTAAGCTACAACCCTAGTTGGAAAAGCAGGTTGCTATAAGCCCAAGGGCTCCAAAAGAGAAAATAACCCAGTGAGGAGACAAGGAAAAATAAAATATTTTTAGAATAGTAACAACATCATAATAAATATCTCCTATATAAACTACTAAAACTTTAATAAAACAAGAGGAAGAGAAATAAGATAGAATAGTGTGCCAGAGTGTACCCTCAAGCAAAATAACTCTAACCAAAGAGACAGTGGAAAACCATGGTACAGAGGCTATGGCCCTACCCAAGACTAGATAGTAAGGGTTTGATTTTGGGATGTTTTCTCACAGTACATAATATACAGTACCTAGCTATAAAACACTGATAAAAAAACGGAAATTCTCCGTAAGGAGATTTTCTCGAAAAGTCTCTTACAGAGCTGGCCGAAATGAATTACTCGAGGGGATAATATAATAAACAATATTAAATATAAGATATAAAAATAAATCATTACATTAAATAAATTTTCTTAATAATCGACGATTCTAATTATTATTCAGTTATCCTTATCCAAAATATAATATAGCAAAATATAGGCATACGTACATATAGGCTATATATATATATATATATATATATATATATATATATATATATATATATATATATAATATATATATATATATATATATATATATATATATATAATATATATATATATATATATATATATATATATATATATATATATACATATATATATATATATATATATATATATATATATATATATATATATATATATAAACGGAAAAAAAGTGGGAGGTGAATTATTGGGAGTTATTAACAATATCTTTTTGAGGATGCAACCCGTGTATTATATCTAGAAAGAAAGTGCTTGCAAGATAAGAAAAAAAATTTTTTTTCTTTTTGCATAAGAGGACTCAATTCTGAGTAGGTGTAAATATGGGTAAGGTGGATCCACGAATCAGCAGGGAAAGTGTGAATATGGCAGGGACTGTTACGCCGTTTTTTCTTATAGCCACTCACAAGTCCACCGGTCTCTGTCAATCAAAAGGACATGGGGCTAGCAACCTCACCCTCGCATAGTTATTTCGTCCGACCCGTTTCCCCCAAAGTCTATTGGTCCATAAGTTTTTTGCTCCTGCTTCTATTTATGCAAAATAAAACAGTACTCCCTGACAACACCCCAACAACTACATGGGAAAATACGTACGGTGTAACCTAAAGCATGTGGAGAGAGAGAGAGAGAGAGAGAGAGAGAGAGAGAGAGAGAGAGAGAGAGAGAGAGAGAGAGAGACGGGGGGTGGGGGTGGGGGGGTTGACCCTGTACGAAGTTCACTGCACCAAGAAAACAGAAAGCCTTTAACGACGGAAACTCGATCTGTACCGATCCTTCATTATCTCGAACGTAACAGAATGATACCGGATATTTTCTGTACTTAATTAATTGGTACATGAAAAGGATAGCACTAACTGCCGTGCCTGTCGTACCTTACGCATGAGACACGATAATGTTGCCATAATTTCCGATGTACTACACAGATTAAAAATATATTCCAGTACAAAGGTCGGTTCGGGTGAGGGTGGGCTCTGGCACCCTAGCAGTACCAATAAAACTCGGCTGAATCCCTCGTCAGGCTGGGAGGAGCGGATAGAGGAAATGTCCCCTTTGGTTCCTTTGTTTAATGTCGGGTTCCACCCAAAAATTGGGGGAAAGTACATTGGTAGATAAATAGATAGACAAAGGTTGGTTCGTGTGCGGAAAAAAAGGGTACACAACGCAATTATTATCATCATTACAAGCTAAGCTACAATCATAGTGGAAAAATTCAAGAGGAAACAAGTGAGGAAAAGAAACAAGGTAATAAACAAAGTACAATAGAAGTAATGAATAATTAAAAGAATATATTTTAAGAACAATAACATAATGCAATTTGTGGGGGTTTTCTTTCTGGTCCGTGAAATAAAAAAAAATCCATAAATAATTAAATAAGAAGTATGTCTTCATAAACAAATACGTCTAAGACCTGGATCAATACCTACAAGAAATTGCCCTCCATAAAAATGAAGTGTCAAATGTCCCATAAAACTACTCAGCGGGATAATGAGAGAGAGAGAGAGAGAGAGAGAGAGAGAGAGAGAGAGAGAGAGAGAGAGAGAGAGAGAGAGAGAGAGATGTAAATAATGAAAATTTGACATGAGAATATAAAAAAAAAACATGTAACTAAATCAAAACATGTGAAACTGAAAAAAAAAAAAACACTTTAATGAAAGATATAAAAAAAATCATGTTCTCGGTTGATTATGCATTAGAGAAATCATTAATAAAAATTCATAAAGATGATATGAATTTTCTTTAAAAACGAAAATATATCACTTCCGTCGTCTCAAGCCGAATTTGTTACACTTACAATTAATAAGGACAATACGAATCAAAGTTTAATTCTTGTTGAAAATTGCACATTCCATAATCGCAAATACTTGTTTTCTATATTGCAATGTGATACGTCTGAACAGAAATTACATAAAGCAGAGTTTCTTAAAGATTAACCCCAGAACACTCAACCAGATATAAAGCGAAATTAATAATACTACAGAGAATTCTAGAAGTTTTATTCCAGCTATGACCAAGTTGGTATAATGATCTTCCTAAAAGGGTAGTTGAATCGGTAGAACTTCAAATGTTCAAACTTACAGCAAATGTTTTTATGTTAAACAGGCTGACATAAGTCTTTTTATAGTTTATATATGAAATATCTGTTTTGATGTTGTTCTGTTTTTAAAATATTTCATTAATTGTTAACTATTTCTCATATCGTTTATTTATTTCTTTACTTCCTCTCCTCACTGGGCTATTTTTTCCTATAGGAACCTTTGGGCTTATAGCATCTTGCTTTTCCAACTAGGGTTTTAGCTTAAGTAGCAATAATAATAATAATAATAAAAATAATAATAATAATAATAATAATAAATATTTTCTCAATATATATATATATATATATTATCTGACCAAATGAAACCCTGGGTAAAACATCACTGTCATTACCAACATTGTCCTAAATACATCATCATCACAGAAGCAAAGAATAACAGCACACCTAATGATATGAAAAATACATAATATTTCTCCACAAGAAAAAAGGACAAAAATGAGGGCCCATTCATTTCGGAAATAAGAACTCCTAAGCCTTAAGGGCTCTTTATAAGACTTCGCAAGGACTTTCAATTAAGCATTGTCCCCTCTGGCGGGGAAAGAGCACAAGAAAGAGACGGTCTAAGATATAATTGGCTGGCATTATGGGGGTAAATTATCATCAGCTCCAACCTAAGGAATTACATTATCTTTTCTTAAAATCATACAACGTTCTGAAGTCATTAAAGTCATTGCATAACTACTTAATTTCATGTATACGTTCATAAACGTAAAATGTTCACACATGCATTATTGCCTTTTTGTGAAAAAAGTATATGCAAAGTATGCAAGAGTGGTACAGTGGGCATAGAAGGATTAGCACACTGATAACTTGCATTCTCTATTATTATGCCACCAACGAAATTGAAAGGAGGTTATGCTTTACCCCCTGTCTATGTGTTTCTGTGTGTTTGTTTGTGAACAGCTTCCTGGCCACAATTCTAATCGTAATGTAATGTAACTTGAAGGGATTAACTATTATGTAAAAAGTTGGAAATTATTAAATTTTGGAAGGTCAAGGTCAAAGGTCGAGGTCACGTTCAAGCAAACGTCCAATTCACGTAATCAGCAATAAGTTTGGACATCGTTGTCACAGACACTTCAAACTTGGTTCATATTTGAGTGTATTAAAATGCAAGTCAATTAATACATGTTAAAGTCAAAGGTCAAGGTCAAGAAAAAGGTCAAGAAATAAGCTGCCGTGGCGGATGTCTGCGCGCTACTGAGTGTGCCTCTAGTTATCATTATTATTAAGCTACAACTCAAGTTGGAAAAGCAGGATGCTACAATCACTCCGTCTCCAAGAGGGAAAGTAGCCCAATGAGGAAAACTTTTTCAGTCTTGCTCTTATTATATTTTTGCTCTTGAAAATGACTTGACTATTCCTTCATTCTTTTATTCTACTTCCAAGGCATCTTCTGTTGTTTCTCATCGATCCAAAAATGCCCGGTCTTCAACGACCAATTTGCATTTGATGAACATATCCCCTGTGGATTCCATAGCTTAGTAAAGTTCAAATTGTCTTAGTTTCGACTCTTCTACACTTAAATATTTGCCGTAAAAAGGGTAAAAATCCTAAAATAAATGTTGCCAGGCATTTACCGTTTAAAAAAACGGATATATCAACGTTAATGAGTGATATTACGGTCACCAACACGTAAAAGATAATAACAAATTATGGTAAAATTATGGTCGGCAGTATTTTACTGAAATACAGCTGAGAACTGTATATTTTTACGGAGATATCCGATTAAAATTACGGTTTTTTTTAACACCGTATTTCTCCTAAAAACAAGTTGCAATTTCATTTCTAAAATTACATATAACTGAACTTCTCCATTCCATAACTTATGGGTGTCCAGGTTACTTTACAATTCTAAAAAAAAAAAAAAAAAAAAAAAAAAAAAAAAAAAAAAAAAAAAAAAAAACCCACAGACACACACAACAACTACATTATTCTTTGATGTTGAGAATGATTTAAATCAACCCAGTCAATGCAGTTTTATATCGGCCTTATTTATCCCAGTTTAGAATATTACTTTCATATTTATTTATGGAACTACATTTATATGCCTTCTTCCTTTAATGGATTTGATGAAAGATAGTTTTTTCGATAACAAAGACCCTGTTCCTACTTTTCATTTCGACCACAAGTTAACTTCTCTGTGTCGCTTCAGGTCAGCTCCGCTTAAATCATGAAATGAGTAAACTCTGTTCTCCGGTGGATCTGTTTTATGTTTGTACTGTTCAATTTTGGTGGGTGTGGGCCTATAAGGCTATCCTTCGTGGTTCGGTAAATGCGATGATTGATTGTGAAACCTTTGACATTTGGTATTTCATATTTCGAAAGTTTTTCGATATATATATATATATATATATATATATATATATATATATATATATATATATATATATATATATATATCATCTCCTCCTATGCCTACTGACACAAAGGACATCGGTTATATTTCACCAGTTGTGTCTATCTTCAGCTTTTATTGATGATGAATATATATATATATATATATATATATATATATATATATATATATATATATATATATATATATATATATATATATATATATATATATATATATATGTATATATATGAATAGATTTTGTATGGAGATATTGGTAATCAATATGTTCAACACCTTTTCCTACATTTACTAAATGGTTACCACTGACTAATATGTGATGGCTGGCTGATATTTGCATCTTGTTACCTAAAGCTTGTGGAAACCGCTGCTCTTCGGTTTCTCCTTACTTAAGGAGCTTATTCTAAGAGAGATCTATCACTTTAGGAAACGGTAACTATTATTCATTTTAACCTTCATTTATAATATTCATTGAACCCAGTATTTATAAGGGTAATGATTCCATGTAATTAGCCTTTATTCAAAAAATAAACCCTTCTCATCTATCTATAATTCATCATCCATACAAAAAAAAAAAAAAAAAAAAAAAAAAAAAAAAATTTCATAATACGCCGATACTACTCCATGTACAGTCACTCATATAAGTTGATGGATGTCCGGGTTGTTTGAGAGAGAGAGAGAGAGAGAGAGAGAGAGAGAGAGAGAGAGAGAGAGAGAGAGAGACCTATTTGCCCCCTTTCTGGACGACAGGTGTCTGGGAGCGCAAAACCGGTCAAATATTAGAGTTGAATATTTGACCGGTTTCGCGCTCCAAGACACCTGTCGTCCAGAAAGAGGGGAAATGGAAATTTCTCTCAAACGCGCAGACATCCATCAACTTATATGAGTGACTGTACATCCAAGCTTCCATTAATCTCGACATCTTTCCTACTTCGCATTAAATTATTATTATTACTAACTAAGCTACAACCCTAATTGGAAAAGCAGGATGCTATAAGCCCAAGGGGTCCAGCAGGGAAAAATAGCCCTGTGAAGAAAGTAAATAAGGAAATAAATAAACTATAAGGGATGTTTTAAGAACAGTAATGTCATTAAAGTAGATCTTTCATATATAAACTATAGAAACTTAGAATAACAAGAGGAAGAGAAATAAGACAGAAAACTATGCCCGAGTGTACCCTCAAGCAATAGGTACACGTACATTGCATTAATAAAAGCATGGACTTGGATATACTCAAAAGCCAATATCCACCGCAGGAATACAGGACCATGCTATAAACCATTAAAACTATACCATGGACCAGTATTATTATTATTAATATTGTTATCATTATTTTTATTACTTGATAAGCTACAACCCTAATTGGAAAAGCAGGATGCTATAAGCCCAGGGGCCCCAACAGGGAAAATAGCCCAGTGAGGAAAGGAAACAATGGAAAACAAACTATTCTAAGAACAGTAACATCATTAAAATAAATATTTTCTATATAAACTACGAAAACTTAACAAAACAAGAGGAAGAGTAATAAGATAGAATAGTGTGCCCGAGTGTACCCTCAAGCTGGTTTCTATTCTTCTTCCAAGACTACTTCTTCTATCATCTTTATTCCTCGTTTGGTTTGTCCTGGCGACCGTCCCTTATCTTTTTTTCTCTCTAGCGGAGGTAATGTTCGCCAGCTGTCAGTTTTTCCTTTCTCTTTTCTTTTTTTCGTATAAGAACCGGGAAATGAAGTCATGGCTTAAGTGACATCTCTCGAGGCATCCTTCTCTAATTGGTTTTTGGAGTCTGAGTTTCCCCAAGTTATGTTGTGGAGATCAGGATACATACATACGCACGCACAGGCTCTGTTGGCATCTGGTGTTTTTGACGTCTTTTGAGATATTTCTCTCTATAATCATACGTCATTAAAAGAAAGTTTCCCTTTCTTTCCTTTTCGCGAATTTCAGCCTTTATCCATTGCATATTTTTTACTTAGTTGTTTATTTCTCTAAATGTTCGTAGTTTCACTCAAATTATTTAGCATCATCTCATTTCAACGGAGTTGTTTTGATACCAAATCAGTTTTGCATATCCTTCCATATCTATATTCATCATAACCTTTTTTTTTTAAGTAATCATATCTTTTAAATTTCATTTCTTTGAAATCAAGTATTAATACAACGGAGAAAATTTCTTAGCGTTCCAGAAAAAAAAAAAACTCTT
>NC_090754.1:73418163-73420663 GCF_036898095.1 Palaemon carinicauda
GGAATATCCTAGGAGATGGGCTCTGCAGAAGCGAGATGTCAGATTTCTTCTTTTATGTTATGTTCCTTGTACTGAATTCTAGCCATGCAGACAAATGGTAAAATATAGACATATATTATTTTGGTCTGTAAATTCAAGCACTTCTGTGAGAATGATCTCGAAGATCGACTGCGCAAAAGAACCTAAGCCTGACTTATTCTTGTATGGCATGTTCCTTGATGAAGACTTTCTTGGATTTTAGTAATGTGGACAAATGATCAATTATATAAAAATATTCTTTATGATCTAAATTTTTAAGTACTTCTGTGGCTATAATCTATAAAATTGGCTAAGAAGAAATTAGAGGTCTGACTTCTTGAATGCTATGTTTCTTGACAAAGAATCACTTGTACTGGTCCTTGGTCATGTGTGACAAATAACCGAATATCTAGATATATTCATTTTGGTCTGTGAGTTAAAGTACTTCTGTGGGAATAGTCTGCAGTAGAGATAAGGCTGATTTTTTTTTTTTTTATGCTATGATCCTTGACGAAGATTCCTTTGTAATGGATCTTAGCCATGAGGGGAAATGGCCCAAAATCTAGATATATTCTCTTTCATTTATTTATTGAAGTACTTGAGTGGGAATCTTTTAAAAGATTGTCTGTGCAGAAGAGAATAGTCTGACTTCTTGTTTGCTGTGTTCCTTGATGCAGATCCATTTGTACTGGTTCCTAGTCATATGGAAAATAGTCCAATATTCAGACATATTCTTTTCAATCTGTAAATTCTAATACTTCTGTGAAAGTACTCTAAAAGATGTGGCTCCTTCTTCTATTCTATATTCTTTAATGAAGACTCACTTGTACTGGATCTTAGTTACGTGGACAAATCCAATATCTAGGTATATTCTTTTTGATTTATAAATTCAAGGACTTCTGTAGGATTACCTAGAAGATGGGCTCTTCAGAAGAGGGAATTGTCTTTTTCTTGTGTCCTATGTTCCTTTATGAAGACTAAACTGTATTAGATATACGTCGTGTGGACAAAATAAATAGTCCAATATCTAAATAAATTCATTTCAATCTGTAAATTCAAGTACTTCTGTAAGTATAACCTACAGGAATAGCTCCGTAGATGAAATAAGTCAAACTTCTTAATATATGCTATATTCATTAATGAAGATTTACTTGTACTGGATTGTTTGTGAATGGGACAAATAGTCCACTACCTAGATATATTCGATTTGATTTGTAAATTCAAACATTCTAGATGATGCAGATCTGTAGGAATAATCTAAAAAAATGTGTAAAGTCTGACTTTTCAAATGCCATGATCTTTATGAAATTTCACATATAACGGAACTTGGTCTTGTAGACAAACTGTCCTATGTCAAATAGAAACTCTTCTAGATCCGAAAATTTACGTATTTTCGTAGGAATAATCTAGAAGATTGGCTCTGCAGATGAAAATTATCCGGCTTCTTCCTGAATGCTATGTTCCTTGATGATAGATTCTCTTTAACTCTCTAAATTAAGTACTTCTGAGAGAATAATCTAGATTTCAAATTATTGCCACAGTATTACTTAAATAATTATTTTTTCTAGAAAAGGAGTTCTGCAGAATAAAAAAGTTTGGTTTCTTATATATGTTCCTTGGTGAAGATTCACAAATAAGAAAAAGAAGTGGACGTTGGCAGGACATATAATAAGAATGACAAATACTTGATGGACAAAAATACCAGAATGGGTCTCTTGAGATGGCAAACGAAGCAGGGGAGGGAAGAGAGAACGATGGATAGACGAGCTAAGAAAATTTGATGGTAGAAACTGGAATAGAGAGATCATAAACAGACGGGAGTGGAAAGACATGTCTGATGCCTTTGCCCTGCAGTGGACTCTCAACCGCCCGTTGAGATACTACCGCTAGAGAGTTATGGGGTCCTTTGACTGGCCAGACAGTATTACATAGAACCCTTCTCTCTGTTTACGGTTCTTTCCTTTTGCCTACACAGACACCGAATAGTCTGGCCTATTCTTTACAGATTCTCCTCTGTCCTCATACACCTGACAACACTGAGATTACCAAACTATTCTTCTTCTCTCAAGGGGTTAACTACTGCTACTTTCCTCTTGGTAAGGGTAGAAGAGACTCTTCAGCTATGGTAAGCAGCTCTTCTAGGAGAAGGACACTCCAAAATCAAACCATTGTTCTCTATTCTTGGGTAGTGCCATAGCCTCTGTACCATGGTATTCCACTGTCTTGGGTTAGAGTTCTCTTGCTTAAGGGTACACTTGGGCACACAGTTGTATCTAGTTTCTCTTCTTCTTGTTTTGTTATAGTTTTTAAAGTTTGTATAGGAAATATTAATTTTAATGTTATTACCATTCTTAGAATATTTTATTTTTCCTTATTTCCTTTCCTCACTGGGCTATTTTCCCTGTTGGAGCCTCTGGGCTTATAGCATCCTGCTTTTCCAACTAGGGTTGTAGCTTAGCATTTGATAATAATAATAATAATA
>NC_090754.1:73428163-73448475 GCF_036898095.1 Palaemon carinicauda
ACACTAAATAGTTTAATTCCAAGATTTAATCCAAATAATTCACTAACAAAATCCACACACACACACACACACACACACACATATATATATATATATATATATATATATATATATATATATATATATATGTGTGTGTGTGTGTGTGTGTGTGTGTGTGTGTATAATACATAGGGCGGGTCTAACTGTGCTGTTTAGTATCTACGGTATAAGGATTGAAAGACTTGAGTTAAGAGAAAAAACATTGGATGTAGTACCAAAGTTGTGGAATAAGAAAATGAGATGTGAATGTTATGTAGAATAATTAACGTTTCCCAATATTACAATAATATAACACAATATAATATAATATAATGTAATAAATAATATAATACTTACGATAAGAAAACCAAACATACAATTAGGAGGAGACTTCAATCGTCTATGAAAGCAAACGTTTGAATGTATAAAGTGATTGCAGAGTCAAATTTGCTTTAGAAAAGAAAAGTTTGGAGCTTAAATGGCATAAAAGGAAAGACTTTGAAGCTGTTAAAATTAATAGTTTGCTTTGGACATTTACTTAAAAACAACATAAAAGATGAGAAATTAGGAGACAAGTAGTCGTGTTAAGATAATTGAAAGACTGGATCGATGTGATCAGAGCAGGTCTGGTAGTAGTTCGTAAGAACTGGAAATGGGCAATGTTTGGAGAGTGAATTGCTAAAATCTATGAAGAAACAGAAAAGGAAGGTTAGGAAAGACTGGAAAGATGGAGAGAAAATTGTATTGAAGAGGAAATGTCATAACAGTAGCGCCAACAAGATGGATGAAAAGGGTGTACTGCACGGGAAGGGGTTTAAAACACTGCTGATGAGCATCTTGTGTAAAGGGAAGAAGGGGCCAATTTTGTGGAAGCTTACATAAAAAAAAAAATTGTTTATTCATAATTACCTCCGCCAACGAAGTTGGAAGGAGGTTGTGCTTTACCTCCTGTTTGCGTGTTTGGTTGTGTGTATGTGTTTGTGAACAGCTTCCGGGCCACAATTTTAATCGTACGTTAATGAAACTTGCAGGGATTAATTGTTATGTAAAAAGCTGGAAATGATTCAATTTTGGAAGGTAAAGGACAAGCAAAATTTCCAATTCGAGTAATCAGCCATAAGTTTGGACATCATTGTCACAGACTTCAAACTTGGTTCCTATTTGAGTGTATGATAATCCACACCAATTTATACATGTCAAGGTCAAAATTCAAGGTCGAGCAAAAGGTCAAGAAATGAGCTGTCTCGGCGGAGGTCTACGCTCCACTGAGAACCCCTCTAGTTAGGAATGTAATGCATATTATATGGCAGTAACAGTTGTGATTCTTTTTTCTCGAGTCCGTCAAATGTGATGGAAAACGACTTTAAAGGTTAAAGGTGTCTGGTTTCAGTTCCAGTTTCATCAGAATAGATGTTCACCAGAACGTCAGGCGGGCAAGCCAAAAATCCTCCTCCACCCATTTTACTGTGGTACCTAGCCACAGCAGTGGCCTACCCAGTAAATAACTTATACTCACGGTTCCGGGCTGGGATCGATCTGCTGCCATGCAAATTTTCGGCGATCACGTTACCACTATAATAGCCAGGAAGCTACTTTGCACTGAGAAGAAGTATTTTCAACTATAGGAATATGTGGAAATCTATGGAAAAATTACTTTTCATATATATATATATATATATATATATATATATATATATATATATATATATATATATATATATATATATATATATATATATATATATATATGTAAATAAAACAAGAAAGGTTTGAGCTGTTCTGCTCGAATAACATTAACACAAGTTCTTCAAAATTTTCTTTATAACAACAATGAGAACGCACCAAAACATTCTGTTCGATGACATTAACCAAGTGACAATTATGTGAAAATAAAATCTTTAGAACAGCCTAAATCCCAAAGAGAATTAACACCAACAACATCCCACTCTTAAGCCCAAAGCAATTATGATACTGTATATACTTCCAAGAAAAACATTATCACGCAAACAACCAAATCAATAAGGACAAGAAAGATAAGGAAAAATGAAAGCAAACGTTAATCAACTGCCTCAGTTATAGACAAAAAAAAAAAAAAAAAAAAAAAAAAAAAAAAAAAAAAAAAAAAAAAAAAAAAAAAAAAAAAACGCTCGTACGCAAAAACCCACCGAGTAATTAATCAAGCCATCGTAGTCTTCCAGCTGAATCATTGACTCAAAAAAATGATATGATAAAATATTAATAAAGAATAAAAATGTGACTATTGACAATATACTAACGGCCATTTTGGAGGATTAAAGATCAGATGTCCCAATCATGTTTTTTCGTAACTACAGTATATTGATATTTTATACAGGAAGAAAATAGGAACAAAATACAAAAAATATATGTATCTGGAATGGTAGGAGCCAGGAGTTTCAGAAATTAAGGCCACGAAAAGAAACCCATTGAGAGAGAGAGAGAGAGAGAGAGAGAGAGAGAGAGAGAGAGAGAGAGAGAGAGAGAGAGAGAGAGAGAGAGAATGCCGTATGTCCGGACAGTAAGCCAGGCATATTAAACATTCTATGAAAGACTTTCTTGCCTCTTTCAAATGAGTATTTTTCAAATAAAACAAACGTCAATTCTTAAAACAGAAGGTTGCGGTGATATGGAGGTAGCGTCCTTGCCTGGTGGTTGTCGGACTGGGGTTCGATTCCTGCTCAGACTCGTTAGTTCTCGTTAGTTCCTTTGGTCGCTGCTACCTCACCATCCTTGTGAGCAAAGATTGTGGGGGGGGGGGGCTATAGGTCTACCTGTTGAGTCATCAGCAGCCATTGCCTGGTTCCCCTTGGCCTTAACTTAGGTGGAGAGGGGGGCTCGGGCACTGATCATGAGTAATATGGTCAGTCTCTAGGACATTGTCCTGCTCGATAGGGCAATGTTACTGTACCTTACCTCTGCCATTCATGAATGGCTTTTAAACTGATATAAACCTTTATATCGTTAGATCCTTCACCGAAGGGGTTAACTACTGCACTGTGATTGTTGTGGTCACTTCCCTCTTAATAAGGGTAGAAGGGACTCTTTAGCTATTGTAAACAGCTCTTCTAGGAGGACAATCCAAAATCAAACCATTGTTCTCTAGTCTTGGGTAGTGCCATAACCTTTGTACCATGGTCTTCCACTGTCTTGGGTTAGAGCTCTCTTGCTTGAGTGTTCACTCGGGCACTCTATTCTATCTTATTTATCTACATCTTGTTTTGTTAAAGTGTTTATAGTTTATATAGGAAATGTTTATTTTAATGTTACTGTTCTTAAAATATTTTATTTTACCTTGTTTCCTTTCCTCACTAGGCTATATTCCCTGTTGGAGCCCCTGGGCTTGTAGCATTCTGCTTTTCCAACTAGGGTTGTGGCTTAGCAATTAATAATAATAATAATAATAATAATAATAATAATAATAATAATAATAATAATAATGAACGAGTCCACTTTCCATGATCTTACAATAACAAAAATATGAATAACAAAGTAAAATAAATAGCAATCTCGTTAAATGCTCCAGTTATCTGAAATACTTAATCATCATCACGAACTGCATATACATTAAGAGCGCAAAAATTATGTATCCAATAAATATCAAAATGGAAAATTTGCACATAGAAATTGAAGCAATTATCTTTAAGTAGGGTCATCTGTATAATAAATGGCTTATTGCTACTAACAGATATGATAACTTGAGACCTGATATCTAACAAATGGATGTTAATAATGAACGATTTAACATCAATGGACGAAATATTCTATTAATCAATTAACTTATAAACATTACTGAACTTTTATTAACACTTATCAATATTCTCCATCAACATATTTAACAGAATAAAATAATCGCTACCAATCATTTTTGGAGCAAATGCTTGATAGAACCCGCTTTAAAGAGGCCAAAAAATAACATATAAGTTTTTAGACAAGCAAAAATGTGGCCACTCTCCCCCATCAACATTTAGCATCCTCTCAAAAGCTATAGAAAATCTCTGGTTTAAAAGTTTAAAACCGCTCATGAATGGCAGAGGCAGTGAGATTGCCCTAGCAAGCAGGATAATGTCCAAGACCCTCTCCACCGATGCTAGGACCAGGGAGGGCCAGGCAATGGCTGCTGATGACTCAGCACGTAGATATATAGGTTCCCACCAAAGACCCTCTCCTTAGCTCACAAGGATGATGAGGTTGAAGACACTAAAGAAACTATAGCGTTTGAGCGGGATTCGAACCCTAGTCTCGCAAGAACCAGGCAGGGGCGCTTGCAATAGGTCACTAAACGGCCAGCTAGAGTTAAATTTCAGTTTTCAACATATGACAGATGTGTATATTTGTTCTTATGAAATTACTTTATAGAAAAATATAAAATCTAATATCTGAATTATATAAACATGTAACAGAAGTCAATTAAAAATAAGCTCGTAATCCGGCTTCATTCATCCTTTATTTAAGTTTAACAAAATCTATTAATTGGATGAAAGCCCACTTCAATAATACGGTGATACGGTCTAATAATAAACTTAA
Organism: Palaemon carinicauda; assembly: GCF_036898095.1. Lineage (NCBI taxonomy): Eukaryota > Metazoa > Arthropoda > Malacostraca > Decapoda > Palaemonidae > Palaemon > Palaemon carinicauda. The sequence continues at coordinate 73,432,724 of NC_090754.1, forward strand.
AATGCCAAGAGAGTTTTTAAAAATTACAAAAATCCAAGTATAACAAAGGTCAATTAAAATCTTACCCTATTGAACTAATTGGAAGTGGTTACTCAAATTAGTCTACTTTACTTTAAAGGTTTAAAGGCCTCTAATGAATGGCAGAGGCAAGGGACAGTGACATTGCCCTATCGAGCAGGACAATGCTCTAGAGACTGACCATATATACCTATGATCAGAGACCAAGCCCCCTCACCACCCACGCTAGGAGCAAGGAGAGACAGGCCATGGCTGTTGATGACTCAGCAGATAGACCTATAGGTTCCCCCAAACACCCCATCCTTAGCTTACAAGGATGGTGGGATTGCAGCGACCAAAGAAACTAACGAGTTTGGGCGGGACTCGAACCCCAGTCTGGCGTTCACCAGTCAGGGACGTTACCACATCGGCCACCATAATCCTAACCTATAAATGATATTTTAGACCTAATTTCTATTAAGAGTTCCCAAAGGCACCGATACCCTTAGTAAAAAAAAAAAAAATACTTAATGTCAAATAAAACAATATTTTATTAAAAAAATTTTACTTAGCAATATATACACATTATTAAAACAAGTATTGTGCAGGAGGGATAACGCCTATTAGCATGGTATTGATAGAAAGTATATGAAATGTAATTAATACTAATTATGATATAATTGCACCATTAAAGTTATAAATTACCTAGATTCGTTATATTTTCGTTCACTCCAATTTTAGCCTTTGTATTGTACGCTTACGTAATTTATTACCTAGTAGAGCATTTCTTCGTATAAGCACCACGAGTATAACAACGGTTTTGCCACCCACTTTCTTGATATAAATTGAAGCCAATTTTCTTTATATCAATTACAATCCATTTTCTTTATACGAATTATAACCATTTTTCTTTTTACGAATTACAACCCATTTTCTATATATTAAATGCAACCCATTTTCTTTAAACGAATTGTAACCCATTTATTTATATCAATTGCAATCCCTTTTCTTTATATCCATTGCAACCCATTTTTTCTTTATACGAATTGCAACCCATTTTCTTTACATCAATTGCAATCCATTTTCTTTATACGAACTGCAACCAATTTTCTTTAAATCAATAGTAATCTGTTTTCTTTACACAAATTGTAACCTATTTTCTTAAAATGAACGACTTATTACGGATTGGATTTGTTCATTAAGAAACTTGGAAATCATAATTTTCTGCCATTATTTTTGGAGATCGCTTCCAAGTTACTATGACAGAGGTTCAGAATGTTTCATTTGATTTGATGCAAATGAGATAACCCGGTGAAAGTTCTTCGAAAAAAAAGGTTCATGTTTCCTTGCACAATGATATAATTCTTATTCTTTACCATGCTGTTTATTTTTCTTAAAATATCAAAGGTTTAAAGGCAACTCAGGAATGCAGAGACAAGGGACAATGACATTGCCCTATCGAGCAGGACAATGCCCTACAGACTGACCAGATATACATATGATCAGCGCCCAAGACCGCTCTCCGACCAAACTAGGACCAAGGAGGGCCAGGCAATGGATGCTGATGACTCAGCAGATAGGACTGTAGGCTACCCCAAAAACCCCTTCCTTAGCTCACAAGGAGGGTGAGGTTGCAGCGACCAAAGGAACTAAAGAGTTTGAGCGGGACTCGAACCCCACTCTGGCGTTCACCAGTCAGGGACGTTACCGAATCGGCCATCACAACCACAAAACATATTTATACATATTAATGTATGTGTTTTTTCTTCTTTTTTTTTTTTACTTTTACTTATGCTTACATTAAATACTAAATTTTTAGTGGAGTCTAAAATCAGACACAGCCCCTTTCCGTACAGTTACGTTTCAGGATAAGATGAGAACCGGATTTCGAATTAGTTTTTTATGTGATTCTTCGTCAGGACTAAATCATAGAACGATGGAATTACCCTTCAATACAAAGGCTATAGCGATCCTAATTTAAAATACAAAAATACTTGAAAACTCGGGAAGTAAATGACAAGTTTTGATGAATGAAGATTAAAATCCTTTGAAAGGGAAAATTTCAAGATTGATTTTCAAATACATAAATTATCTTTAACGAGGCTTTACAAATTTTCTCGCACAGACACACACGCGCATATATATATATATATATATATATATATATATATATATATATATATATATATATATATATATATATATATATATAATATATATATACAGCATATAAACAACGCATTTCGAAATGTGTCGCAATACAAATCAAAGGGAATGTACGACCACTACAAAATACTCCAGTTTCCTTAATGCATAACACAAACGAGAATGAGGCAACTCTCGACAGACAATATCAGTCAACTTCACCAGCTATTATCATCACGAATGCAGCTGAAGTCCGAATCCCACTCAAAGTAGTTGTTATCTCTGGCTCCTCTTGAATAGTTCGCTGAGGCTAACTATTCAACTCGCTCGGAATGAGGAACTTGTTACAGTAGTATCTGTTCTGTGATGGAGTTGTACTGTTCCCGAGATCTGGCCAAAAGACACTTATCATTTATTAACATAGAGAAAGAAGGTCAGTAAAGGATAGATTACATTGTTAACTATGTTTCAATCACTACCTTTTAATTATAAACATATCTAAAATAATACAAATAAATCGAGTAAATAAACTCGTAAAAAACAAAACTGTAAAATCCTTTACTCTCAAAAACATAAGATTAAATAACAGACGATTTGAGGACTGGTTCACGTATAACCTTGAAGTGTTATTGGGCAAAACGTTTTTATGGTAAATCTAATATTTAACATAAGGTCCAAATACCTATATGATCTTCAGATGTAAATAATAGATTAAATTCAAGTCCCAACACTTCGGTATTATAAAATAATATAACCGCATTTTTTCCTATCTTCAATACAGAATGTTTTAGAAGTCGGAACGAAATTGATAGCCAAGTAACATTGAATGCAGCACATCTGCTCTACTGCCATTAAAGGTTTTAAAGGTCACTCATGAATGGCAGAGGCAAGAGACATATACGATCAGCACCCGAGCCCCTTTTACATTAAATAGGATTCGTTGAAAGGCATTTCGGAAACAGAAAAGATCCAGAAAAAAAATGACTATGATCTCCCTGATAATAACATTATTTAAAAAATTCGTAAAAAATACCAGGATTCGTTCAGTCATTCCGGAAACAAAAAGGACCCAGAAAAAATCGTCCTGATAATAATATTATTTGAAAAATACGTAAAAAAAAAACCAGGATTTGTTCAAAGGCATCCCAGAAACAAAAAGGACACAGTAAAAAAAAAGTAATAACAACTGAAAGGCGACAACAAACTGGAGGGGGGAGGGAGCAACGCCTGAAAGAAATTAATAACTCCTTCACAAAAGAGCCGAAAGCTTTGTCTTCTCTTATCTGGAAACGCCAACAAAAACACTCTCATGTCAGGCCTACTACTACTACTACTACTACTACTACTACTGCTGCTGCTGCTGCTAAACAAACTATATTGGCCAAAAGAACATAAGCTAAACACAGCAACGTCATCTATCAACAATCCTCGGCGGTCTGATATCACAGCTTCTATACTCTCAACACAACATGCCTTATCGGCCGAGGAGGTCATTTGTCGCAAGGAGGTTCCTTCCGACATACTTCCAAGACTTTACTTATGAGCATTTCTCTATACAAGACAATATGTTGACGTGAGCAATTTTGTCCCTTAAGCTTGATATCATATGCTTGATTTAAATTATCAACGAAAAATAACCTACTTTATATATTTTGAAAATAAATAAATGAAACTATATATACATTATATATTCGTACATGTAAACATAAAAAGTGTAAACACGTATCCGCTCGCAAGTGCGCCCAAACGCACTAACACGCGTATATAAATATATATACAGTATATATATATTGTTATTCATGGGGGTCATTGCGCCACTTTTTTCAAATAAAAGGTCCCGCCAGCAAGGACCGGTCGACATGCCACAAGCGTTGGGACCCGTCACCCTACCCAGAGCCTCACCACCTGTCCAACCATACCATAACCCCCTACTCCCCAGAGGTCTCATTTCAGACATCTTCAAAGAACACGTGGCCGCTCAACGCTGTCACACAAGGGATCCCAGGAGAAGTCAGGAGGGAGACGAGTTGCGAAGGGTGTCGGGAGACGAGACCAAGGACGATGACCAATGCGACAGCGGTCAGGTCAATGACAATCAACCCCCAAATGGGGGCCCACCTGGTTAACTCGACCTAGAACGGATGGGCATCCTTCTTCGCGCTCCAACCTCCATCTGGGCAGGACCTGTGATACGTTCTCCACAAGGGAGGAAACAGAGTCCTTTTTTATTAAGGTAAGATGTCTGTTTGAGTACCTCAACCTCATCATCCATATCCAGCCCTTCCCTTATCATATCCCATCCTTCTTTTTTATCCTTAGCAAAAGATTGCTGTGCTGAACGATCGTCCACAGTCCACCCAACTCCACGTGAGCACTTTGTGACTCATCAACAATATCTTCCCTTGTTGTGCTTCCCTTTTATCAATCTATTAGTATTGTAAATATATTTTATTTTTGTCGGTATTCCTTGTCTTATTGCCGACTGGCGACCTTACCATTATTATTTTGTTCATGCCCTGAGTTCTAAAGCAAGGTCGGACTCACAAGGATGGGCGTATCTATATATATATATATATATATATATATATATATATATATATATATATATATATATATATATATATATATATATATATATATATATATATATAATATATATATATATATATATATATAGTTCTATGCATCTGCGTTTGTTTTTCACAGACAACAGTTCTTTAATGTCCTAAATCTCTTGACACAAATTACTGCTGTGGTATCGCACTAATCATCGGCTGAAATCTGTTTAGGACAATAATTGATATCTAAGATCAGAGTCAAATATACCTTCGGTGCTGTTGGAATATAAAAAAAAAATGAAAAATAGAAAGATTACAAACAACAAGTAAAACTTCAAATCCATCCTTAAAGTATGACCATTGAATCAATACTTCCCCATTCATCATCCCATGTACATATATATATATATATATATATATATATATATATATATATATATATATATATATATATATATATATATATATATATATATATATATATATATATATATATATATATATTCATTCTGGTCATGCTTTGAATCCACAACTTTCATGTTGAAAATAGGACAGGACAAGGGGGTCGGAAAGGTTTAATCTGTGTGTATGCATATTTTAGATGTAATGTTTGACTAGCCGCGTACGCTAATAGTAACATAACACCCAAACCTAAAAGAAAGAATTCTTAAGAGCAGTCATTATGGTTTCACTGCTGACCCAAAGTTTTACACAGCTATATGATTTATACAACTCATCGAGAGTTAAAATTTCCATTGCCTGGTGAACGCCAGACTGGGGTTCGAGTCCCGCTCAAACTTGTTAGTTTCTTTGGTGGCTACAACCTCACCGTCCTTGTGAGCTAAGCATGGGGGGGGGGGGGGTCTATAAGTCTATCTGGTGGGTCATCAGCAGCCATTGCCTGGCCCTCCTTGGTCCTAGCTTGGGATATGCAATATGATCAGTCTGTACGGCATTGTCCTGCTTGATGGGGCAATGTTGCTGTCCCTTGCCTCTGCCATTCATGAGCGGCTTTTAAACCTTTAAACTGAGGCGGTAAAAGAGACACATACTCATTTCATAATGCAATCCATCACTACAGATCATCTCGACAGACAATTCCCATAACCTTCAAGTCTGCGACCTTTCTATCGTAAATGAATAATAAACAAAGACAGAGTTCTTTTGTTGAGAATTCAACTCTCGTACCGTCATCGCCATACGAGGAGCTGTCAAAGCCACAATAATGGAATGGCGATAGAAGATCAAAACACCAAAACAACCAACCACCCCCCTCAATATCCATCCCACGGCCGGATTATATATTTCACCTAGTTATTATTATTATTATTATTATTATTATTATTATTATTATTATTATTATTATTATTATTATTATTATTATTATTATTATTATCATCACCATAATTATTATTATTATTATTATTAACTAGGTAAGCTAAAACCCTAGTTGGACAAGCAGGATGCTATAAGCTCAAGGGATCCAACGGGTAAAAATGGCCTAGTGAGGAGAGGACAAAAGGAAATACACTACAAGAGATGTAAAGGACAATTAAAATAACATGTTTTAAGAACAGTAACAGTATTAAAAACCGTTGCAAGACAGGATACATTAAGGAAATACTCCGTTCAAGAAAAAAAAAATCGCTGCAAACAGGATACAGGATACATTAAAACAATACTCCTGAATTTCCACCTCGGCCCTTATCTCCGTGTTAAGAAAGGATATTCGAAATAGGATACCAAGAGCTATTGGGTTAAAGATAGTCGGAAGCGCATCTTAGATAAAATCGGACGTTAACGAAAGAGCATTAGGTCGGAACGGTCCAATACACTATCAGTATCGATCTCCAGCATCCGATAAATGCACATTGTCTCATTGAATTCGAGTCAGATATCAATAACTCTCTTGTACGAGATATTGTGCATTGTCGTCCTTAAGGTTCCCTCTTGCTTAAGGGGGCACTCGGGCACACTGTTCTATCTTATTTCTCTTCCTCAGTTTCTTGAGGTTTTTATAATATATATATATATATATATATATATATATATATATATATATATATATATATATATATATATATATATTATGATAAATCTTTGCACATTTAGACGTGTTTTTTCATATTCAAATAAGCCATATATTTTTGAAACATTAATGTCTGGATTCTCTTAACGACCTCGGGATCAGAGCCCCAGGCGAAATCACACAAAGACAAGAGCTTGTGACCGGCCGGGAATCGAACCCTGGTCCGGCAAACTTGTAGGGACATTGACTACCACTTGGCCACGAAGAAAGATAAAAGTCAATGACAATTCTGCTGTACTTATACCTGTCGAATTCAGGTGTTTTGTACTTGGAATTGAAATTTTGTAGTTTGCTACTTGGCATTCGATTAATGATAAATTTTTGCACATTTAGAGGTCGTTAAGAGAATCCAGACATTAATGTATCAAAAATATATATATATGTATATATATATATATATAAATATGAAATATTTATTTTAATGTTGTTACTGTTCTCAAAATACTTTAACTGTTCATTACTTCTCTGGGATATTTTTCACTGTTAGAGCCCTTGGGCTTATAGCATCCTGCTTTTCCAATTATGGTTGTAGCTTAGCTAGTAAAAAAAAAAAAAAGTCCAGGTCTTCTTTGAATCTGTTGTGTGTCTTGGTATGAGAGAGAGAGAGAGAGAGAGAGAGAGAGAGAGAGAGAGAGAGAGAGAGAGAGAGAGAGAGAGAGAGAGAGAGAGAGAGAGAGAGAGAGAGAGAGAGAGAGAGAGGGGGGGGAATAAGATTGGCAAACATTTTTCACCTATTATGATGTAAGAGCAATATCGTGCTAAATATTATCAATAATAAATATCTTTTCATAATATATATATATATATATATATATATATATATATATATATATATATATATATATATATATATATATATATATATATATATATTTTTTTTTTTTTTTCCCGCGCTCCTAAATAATAAAACTGTTTGAAAACTGAAGAAGCAAACACTGATTTCATAAAACTTAGTGTTAAAAGCAGAATCATGAGATTCTTCTTAAAATCAAAATCGTCATGGAAATCCCCAACGTGTTTTTATCATTATCTGTGAAACTGTTACATGGAAAATGGCGGCTATATTCAATTCATTCAAATGATTGCATCATCTTTGAAGCTTGTCCAAACATTCTGTTCCTGATTTTCTGAGTTGAAAAAAAAAAATCATCCTTAGAGTATGTGTAACCACATGTTCTCAAAATATTTGGATATAAATTGTGTGGTACATTATTTTTGTCAATATTAATGTAATCATTATTATTATTATTATTATCACAACTGGCCAAAGAAATTAAATTCACGAAGACAGAACCGAAGGACGCGATCATACAGCAAAATTTAAATAGGATATTCGAGCGACGAGGACTTATATTTCTCTGGAGTGAAGAGAGGGGTGAGGAACTAAATTTTTCTGGAGGAAAAAAAAATGCAACGTAACACCGAGCACCCAACACTGTTTTTAATTTCACTTCGAACCAAACACACGAGCATGTTTACAGAGAGCAAAGCTATGGTTCCTCCTTAGAGGGGAGATCAAAACAAAAGCATTAAAAACTTTAGTAAATGTATAAATATAATACAAAGTTGAAACATCTAAAGCAAGTTATGTAGTTCTTCCACAAACTCGCTTGTTGACATTAGCCTTATACAGCATTACAATACCTTACATAATCTAGTTAAAACTATTGTAAGGAGAAGGCAGTGCCAAACAATGCCAGACTTACGCGGCACCAATGGAAGGTAATTACCTCCACCAACGAAGTTGGAAGGAGGGTATGTTTTCGCCCCTGTTTGTGTGCATGTGTGTTTGTTTGTGAACACCTTCCTGGCCAGAATTTTAATCGCAGAGTAATGAAACTTGTAGGGATTTACCGTTATGAAAAAAGCTGGAAAGGATTGCATTTTGGAAGGTCAAGGTCACGGTCAAGTAAAATGTACAGTACAATTCACGGAATCAGCCATACGTTTGGCCATGGTTGTCACAAAGACTTCCCACTCGGTTCACATTTGAGTGTATGAAAATCCACGCCAATTAATGCATGTTAAGGTCAAAGTTCAAGGTTAAGGTTAAGCAAAAAAGTTGAGAAATAAGCTGCTGCGGAGAAGGTCTTCATTCTACTGAGTGCCCCTCTAGTTGTAACTGTAAATACTCAGTGGCTACTTTCCTCTTGGTAAGGGTAGAGGAAACTCTGTAGCTATGGCAAGCAGTTCTTCAAGGAAAAAGACATTCCAAAATAAAACCACTGTTCTCTAGTCTTGGGTAGTGCCATAGCCTCTGTACCATGGTCTTCCACTGACTTGGGGTAATATTACTGTTCTTAAAATATATTATTTTAATTATTCCTTACTTAATAACTTATTTCCTTTCCCCACCGGGCTATTTTCTCCTGTTTGACCATTGGTTCTTATAGCAACCTGGTTTTCCTACTAGGGTTATAACTTAGTTTATAATAATAATAATAATAATAATAATAATAATAATAATAATAATAATAATAATAATAATAATAATAATAATAATAATAATAATCCCGTTGATCGATTTCATGAAAAAAAAGAGAAGAAAGCCAGAGGACCAAAGTTATTATCTCTCCCCTGAAAGAAAAGTTTTCTTGTTATTTGCTGTCTAGAGGCTTTGTTGAGATTTATGGGAAAAGGGATACTGGGGAGAAGTTCAGGGTTTATCAAGTGACTTTATCAGAAAAATGACAGAAGGAAGTGTGCGACGCATGATTTATATGGTAATCATATAATCAAATTCTAGGAACAAAATTGGTTAAAAATTCTAAATCTATCCCAATCTCAGTGTATTAATCTTGGAATTCACTATTCATAACGCGATGAAAGGTTTTCAGTATTGCCTTGATCAGCAAAGCTGTAATAGTCATGGCCACCAATACTAGGTTGGTTTGCTGTGAGCGATCAGACTCAAGTTCCCCACCATCACAAATCCGCAGTGGCCAGCATGGTGATGAACATGGCCCAACCTCAGACATAAGCAAAACATGTCTGAGGCCTTTATCGTGTAGTGGACTAAAAAAGGCAGCATTTTTTTGTTTAACTCTCTCTCTCTCTCTCTCTCTCTCTCTCTCTCTCTCTCTCTCTCTCTCTCTCTCTCTCTCTCTCTCTCTCTCTCTCTCTCTCTCTATATATATATATACATAGATACAAACATATATATATATATATATATATATATATATATATATATATATATATATATATATATATATATATATATATATATATATGTAAACGCTGGATTCTCTCTCTCTCTCTGTATATATATATATATATATATATATATATATATATATATATATATATATATATATATATATTATATATATATACACTGTATATATATATATATATATAAACAGTGATATAATATATAAATAGTAGATAGTTTAAAAATTGATAGTTTCCTTTGCTGAAATTAGGTCTTTATGAAATTGATATATTTATGCATGGTTAGAGTTCCCAGGAAATAACGGTGCTAGAAACAATTTGCTATTGGAATCATGGCTTCCGAAAAAAAGTATATGATCAGAAAATGAATATACCTACCTAACAGGTAGGAAAATAGCGTGTATGTCCATCGCCTATCCCTGAAGTGACTCTTTTTTAATTATTATTATTATTATTATTATTATTATTATTATTATTATTATTATTATTTTAATATCAATAATACAGGGTCTTCTATTAACACGCTTTTCCCCATTTGTATGGGGGTAAGCACGGTTGCCTTCTTTTTGAAGAACTTTGCTTTAGCTTTGGGGTAGCCCGTAGTCCCGATCGGCTGCCCTGCCTGACATAGCTTAGACCCCGGTAGTGTATGTTCATGTGTTGTACCAGTCACCAGCGTCCTTACGGGGTATGCAACAGATAATAATTACTATTGTTTCCCGGCATCTATAAGTCCAAGAGTAAAATTCAAATTGTCATGGACCTCAGTACATGAGATTCATCAAGCACTTGAAGGTGTAAAGGTGTCTGGTTTTGGTTCCAGTTTCATCAAAATAGATGCTCACCAGAACATCAGCCGCACAACCCAAAATCTTGCTCCCCCCCCCCCCCCCGTGGTGCCCAACCACAGCAGTGGTCTCCCCAATAAACACCTTAAACTCACGGTCTCGGGCTGAAATCGATCTACTGTTATGCGATTGCTAGGCGAAGACGTTACCACTGCACTAGCCAGGAGGCATTTCCTTCTAAACAGGGATCCCAAAATCTACATGGAGGTTAAACTCTGCTGCATTTAATAAAAATGACATTTCATGTCATTCATGTCTAGGTTAAACAGCATTATACCACCGTGGTAGTAGTCCCCAAGAAAAATAATGATCGGACACATGTGGCTACCATTGGCCATAAGTAGAGGCTCATTTGCTATTTAGAGAGAATTTCCAAACCAATAGGATTCACAACAGTAGATTTAGTGCTATTCTGCTTTGACACGAATTAATAAAATGTCATGGCATTTATATATTCCTCTTGCACTTAAATGGAGGAAGAGCGATTCCTTAACTTACCAACTATTCAATCCTAAGTCATTTAGAATTACTTGGCGGAAACCACATCTAAACTGGCCCCCCCCCCCCCCTCCCCGGGGTTGCTTCCCACTGCTTTCGACAAACCTATAAGCTACCGAATTCCTTACCTAAACCGTAGAAAGTGACATATTACTTTTAAGTAAAGGCAAAACTAACCGCCAACCCCTTCTCCGATATTGGTCTCGGATTTCTAGCTGGCTGTTTTAAGATGTATGAACAAATGTCTACTAATTAAGGTTTAAGGATGTTTATTTACCACTTATATTGAATAAAATAAATTGGTCACGATTTTTCTTCCTTCTTACCTCTCGGTTCAGGAAAGATGACACTTAAATTAAAGCGCAAATACATATGATAAATATATTTTTCTTTCTCGTGTGCATTGGAATTAATGATGAAAAAATTGTAACCACTCTCCACTGCATCAAAATCGGGCTCTAAGAATGTCAAATAATGATATCGATGATCAACGACAAGAACAGATTCAATGCCCTTTTACCCGAGAAAAGTATGAAAAGGAAAAGAACAATTTATGATTTTATATATATATATATATATATATATATATATATATTATATATATACTATATATATATATATATATATATTTATATATATATATATATATATATATATATATATATATATATATAATATATATATATAAGACCGTGAAAACGTTTGTCAAATCTCCGTTTCCTTTTTCCTTCCGGCCTACTCTCTCACACAAGCACACACACACACACTATATATATAATATATATATATATATATATATATATATTATATATATATATATATATATTATATATATATATTTATATATGTATATTATATATATATATATACAAATATATATTATAATATATATATCTATATATATATATATATATATATACTATATATATATATATATAAATAGTATATCATGATCAATAACCTAACAACTTTACTATCGTTTTCTTCATTCTCTTTCCTCATCCTCCGATAAGCCCGTGCCCCTTCAATGAATCCTGCTTCTTTTTTTACATTCATGCTAACCACGGCCTCTTTAAGCCTTTAGAAAGTCTGGTGCGTCTCCATAAAACTGCTTTTAACCATTAATGAATGCAACGTCGTCTCTCGGGACCACTTTTCTTCGCATGGCAGAGAATTCCGTGGGAGCAAAATCCGCATGAGTCATGAAAGTCCCTCGGGAGAAATCCCAGAAGAAATCCAAGATTTATTCATTTCCCTCTTGACTTCTCACACACTTCTTTTTTGAGGCATTTTTTTTTTTAATTTAATCGTTTTTAAAGGTTTAAAGGCCGTTCATGAATGGCAGAGGCAAGGGGATAGTGACAATGCCCTATATACTGACCTTATATACATATGATCAGCGACCAAGGACCCCTCTCCATCCAAGGTAAGACCAAGGAGGGCCAGGCAATGGCCGTTGGTGCCTCAGCAGATAGATTTATAGGCTCCCCCAAACCCCCATCCTTTGGCTCACAATGATAGTAACGTTGCTGCTACCAAAGAAACTAACGAGTTTGAGCGGGACTGGAACCCCAGTCTGGACGTTATCACATCGGCCTCCACAACCCTAATTACTTAAGGCATCTGGTTTAATTCATATATGCATAATCAACACGGGTAATGAAAATGAAGGGAACAACTAACTAATGATGAATATTGTAAGTTTGATGACAAGCAAACATACTTCGTTTCCATAGATGAGAGTAGTAGCTCAACATTCTCTGCGTAGCCTTTAGTTCCAATCACACTTCCGCTCCTCATTTTATCCAGGGAAACCCAAAACCAATCTTCACTATAGTTCGATCATTCTGATTGTCGCCTAACAATTGTTGGAATAGGTGGCATGACAAGTGTTTCTCAGTATTCTGAACTTGAAGAGAACCATTTTCGAAGTATTCTGAACTTGAAGAGAACCATTTTTCGAAGTATTCTGAACTTGAAGAGAACCAATCTTCTTAAAAACCACCAGACAATGTTCGAAACTGTATCGGCAAGAATAGAATAACACCTTTACGAGCACCTATTGAAAAGTATCCGTACCGGCACTTATAGAAAACGTAACTATACCAGCACCTATAGAAAAGTATCCGTATTGACACTTATAGAAAAGTAACTATACCAGTAACCATAGAAAAAAATCCGTAATGGCACTTACAGAAAAGCAAGAGCAGCCAAAGGGAACTCGAGATTAGAGGTAATGGATGTGTCATTGCTCAGACGAATGGCTTTTGATTCAATCCCATCGAGAAGAAAAACAAAAGAAGAAGCATCATAATTGAGAAGGATACGACTAAAAGGACACTCTGTATCTCTACCATAGCATCCAATGTCCTATTGACCATCCTCAACGTAATCATTACCTTCGCCAACGACATTGGGAGGAGGTTATATTTTTTCCCCCTTTTGTAAGTTTGTTTGTATGTGAACAACTTCCTAGCCACAATTATGCTCATAGAGTAGTGAAGCTTTCAGGTATTAATTGTTACGTTGAGCAATGTAAGTGATTCCATTTTGAAAGACCTAGGGTAAAAGGTCAAAGTCAAATTCGAGAAATAAGCTGCCGTGGCGGAGGTCAAAATTTATACACATAGAGTTGAGACGTGGAACTATTTGAAAGTCATGGGTCAAAAGCGAAGGTCGAGAAATAAGCTGCAATGGCGGAGGTCTGCGCAGTACTGAGTGTCCCTCTAGTTGTGTTTTGTGTTCATTTCTATCATGACATCGTAAGAAAAAGTTATATACTTTCAAGATATCTAATACAATTGGCTCAGGCCACTGCCTATTATCACTCTTCAGAGTTAAATATGAAGGTGCTATTAAACATGGCCCAAAAGTTACAATAGAAGTTGAATCCCAAGTAAATGAGCAGTAACCAAGTCTTCCCCTGTGTCGCTTGAACACCTTACACTGGGGAGACTTTAAACAAAATTCGCGATCCATACGTGAATATGTGACAGTATGGATTCGAATTAGTCCTGTGTACAATTATGATGAAATCAAATAAACATAACATCAGATATATAGAGATTAAATTTCTTCCCAACATCAACATCACATTCTAGACTTCTCAGGTAAGAGATGAGGATAATATAATCCAAGCCACAGAATCCATAAAAAGTACTTGGATAATACCTGGGGTATCAACAGGACAAGTGAAATCGTTGCTATTAAGACTAGGTGTTTCAAGATGGCCACAGTGAAAGGCCTTAATTTTTTTTTTCAAACTACCAGACCTATTGGTTACCGAATACCATAATTTCAAACGACCCCACCGGAAAAAAAAAAAATTCCGCAATCTGGAAAAATAAAATATACCTAAATACTCTCGGGAGAGAGATGAAGCCACTACCAATCACATATCTCACCTGGGAAATCTAGGGCTTGATCCTGTAGTGGAGAAGAAAATTAATTCCGATATGCTGCATATTATTTTGCGTATTTATTTGCATATATATATATATATATATATATTATATATATATTATATATATATATATATATATATAAACAGTAATATATATATATATATATAATATATATATATATAATATATATATATATATATATATATATATATGTATGTGTATATACTGTATACTGTATACATACATCCATATATATCTATATATATATATATATATATATATATTATATATATATATATATATGTATATATATATATATATATATATATATATTATATATATATATATATATATATGTATGTGTATATACTGTATACTGTATACATACATCCATATATATATCTATATATATATATATATATATATATATATATATATATATATATATATATATATATATATATATAAGGCTAATGGCAACTCTTCAGTCCAGTACCTCATGATCAAAGGCTACTTCCCGAAAAAAAACCTCTTCCGTGCAACAGAAGAAGAAACTGATAAGGGCAGTGGAGCAAAAATTGACTGTCAATAGTTTCGTTGCGTGGCGGGTGAATGAAGGGTAAAGAATGAATAATGCAAAACTGAATGTGTGCCGAGAGAGAGAGAGAGAGAGAGAGAGAGAGAGAGAGAGAGAGAGAGAGAGAGAGAGAGAGAGAGAGAGAGAGAGAGAGATAGAGAGAGAGAGAGGGGGGGGGTTATATTTGTGTTGTCTATAGCATACAACGTGAGAAAAATCCCTTTCAATGATGGTTTCTAAGTAAAATGTAGTCCTGAAGTGTTCATTATCTTATTATTATATAAAACATATAAAGTATCAATGTAACAATACCTAAAAAATGTGTGAAGAACATTTAGCTAAACACATAAAAATATCACATCAATTGACCGATACGCAATTGAATGGTTTGCTAGGTAGATGACAATGGAATGCGTTATAATAGCTCAAATTCTGATATTTGAACTTTTCATCTTTAAAAAA
>NC_090754.1:73448975-73463975 GCF_036898095.1 Palaemon carinicauda
GAGTGGATGAGATAGCTTAGTGAAAAGAGTGTATATCCAAATGGTGCTAAGAGATAAGGAGAGAATAGCCTAAAAAGAGTATGGACTGTTGCTTGAAAGGCGTTTTTAAATGTAAGGTACTTGACATGTTGCGGGTGAGGGGACTGCGTGCAAGATAGGTGTTAGGGCCCAACAAGCTGCTGATGAGCCTACTACATAAGCATAAAAAGCAACTAATGTTGTGGAAGTCTAACAGCTCAATCTCCTACCATTATTCAAAATTCAAAAATAGAATGTAGCGGTAGCAATGTTGTTTTCGTTTATCTATCTATCTATCTATGTATCTAATATATATATATATATATATATATATATATATATATATATATATATATATATATATATATATATATATATATATATATTATATATATATATATATATATATATATATATATATATATATATATATATATATATATATGTATAAGTATAAAAACAACAAATGCAGCAGCTTTTAGTTCAGTGCAAGACAAAGTCCTCGGACATTTCTATTGATGTCTGGAGTTTGCCCAGTCTTCATCACCACGCTGGCCAGAACAGATTGGTGACGGTGGGAGATTTTCGTCTGATCACTCACAGCAACACAACTAGTAATGGTGCCCGTGACTAGTACACCTTTGCCGATCATAGCCATAAGCAAACCCTTTCACCACGCAAAGATATCCTCAGATATATATAGGTGAAATTCAGAAGCCTAATTAATATCAACAAAACTTTAAACACCAGTATTAAATGATCATTAATTTACTACTTAGAGAGAGAGAGAGAGAGAGAGAGAGAGAGAGAGAGAGAGAGATGAGGTGGGGGGGGGGGGTATTGGATGGATGAATTCTCATTAGCGACTGAAGATGACAGGCCTCTCCTGATTGAAGGATTGCCTGACTGACAGGAAAAGGGTAAGGGTCAAAGTGTTATAGATATTGAGAGAGAGAGAGAGAGAGAGAGAGAGAGAGAAGAGAGAGAGAGAGTTCTTATTTTAGAGTGGACGCATTTCGTCCCCAGTACGATACGATGACGTATATTATTGGTGTTTTTTTTTCTTGCTCTCTAGCCATTTTCAGCTGCAACTCGCACATTTCGGTCGAATGACAACCAGGAAAAACATAATTCACGCGTAAAATTAATGACTGGAACGTGCGCGGTTTATTCTACAGGGAGGTCAGAGCATCCTATTTTCGTCATGAGAGAGAGGAGAGAGAGAGAGAGAGAGAGAGAGAGAGAGAGAGAGAGAGAGAGAGAGAGAGAGAGAGAGAGAGAGAGAGAGAGTAAAAATCCTTATAGCGAAACATCAGACCCGGAAAACGAAATTCTGGGTGTATTCAGCAACTTACGTACGATTCAAGATTAGAATAACAATTAATGGTTTTCTTGTATACATTCCTAAAAGTAGAAACAAAATATTTTCTTATTTATCTATTTATTGTTGTTTTCACCGGATTTTAAAAGAAATTTGTGAAATATGGATATTACATAGTATTTAAAGCACTTGAAAATTCCAAAAATAAACTGGTGTTTTCCCAATTAGCCCACGGGGGCTGGATCCTACTGTTGCAAGGGTATGTGTAATCTTGCAGAAGTGTGACTACTGGTTCCAAACTAACACTTTGCTTGGATTCCATCCAAGGAATCTATAACCTTTTAGGAAGCTGTGTTTGGAAGGTACAAATTAGCAAACCTGAACAACCCAGTGACAGGTCTAGCTAGCTGGTAGATGTTACCCTGCCTCAAGAAATGTGCAGAGATATAAATGGACTGATCCAGAGACGACGAACCCCTGACCGAAATATGACGACCCACAAGGATTACGTCTTTATAGGAGCTGTGCAGATCACCAGTTAGGTGATAATTAATAAACGAGGCGAATGCAGCTAACTTTATTTCAATAGACATTGAGCTTTTTATACAACAGTTTCAGTGGAAGAAAGTCACAACAATTCAAACATATCAATTCAAGAAAAACGTGCGCAAACGAGTTTTGTTGGCAAAGAGGTGTAGAGCGAGATTCACAATTAAAATAAAAAGAAAATACCATTACAATGTACGAGTGTGAAACACGTGTGGTACATATTCATTTAGAAACGATTAATTTTGATATCATTAGCTTAAAATGGTAATTCAAAAAAATGCTAATATGCCAAACAAGATATCCAATGAGGCGTCAACAAGCACTTCGATAAATAATGAAGTAACAAACAAAACTAATTAGTCTTTCGTTTGACGTTGTTCATACTAGTGTACGCGACCCGTACGGAATGACGGCTACATATTTAGATAGATATGCACACACTAACACACACGCAACCCCCCCTCTCAGCAGTCTCTCCCTACCCGAGGGACCGAGAGAGCTCAGCGTGACCAGAAAAAAAAATATATTTTGATGAGTAAGGATGAAATGGAACCTAATATGAGGGAAAGTAATTTCACAATTTTTTTTTTTTTTTTTATAATTAATAATCAATCAATCCTGTTGCACGGCCGATTGATCTTATTGAATTTTCCGATCTGTGATATTTAATTAAACATTATAAATAAAGCAATGAAGAGCAATCAGAGGTCAATGAATATATTAATGATTTTTTGGGGCTTTGAACTTCATCATGTATCTTGTTTGAACGATTGATCTATACCTGTGAATGCGTAGCAGAATAAGATAGCAGAATATATATATATATATATATATATATATGTATATATATATATATATATATATATATATATATATATATATATATATACATGTATATGTATATATATATATATATATATATATGTATATGTATATATATAGATTCAATTATATTATATTATATATATGTATATATATATATAGATTCAATATATTGCATACATTGTATATAAGTATAAATGCTTTAGTGATATGATATGTCTGCAAGAATGTTTTTATTTCTTGCTGAGCCTCTCGATATTGCAAAGAAAGTATAAACTTCAATCAGGATTTCTTTTACTTTATACAGCATATGTATATATATATACACACAAACACACACACACGCACACACACACACACATATATATATATATAGATATATATATATATATATATATATATAAATATGTATAAAAATATATAGATATATAAATAAATATATATATATATATATATATATATATATGTGTATATAGAGTATATGCATACAAACATGTATAAAGTATATATGTTGCATATACAGTATATAACATATAGATACACACACACACACACACACACATATATATATATATATATATATATATATATATATATATATATATATATATATATATATATATATATTCATAAATATATATAATTTGTGTGCATATACGGTATATATATATATATATATATATAGGGGCGTCATAACTTCTAGACCTCCTCCCGACTATGTATGTTGGGAGACAAAACTTCATGACTTCCTTGAAACCTAGTGACCTGAGTGCCGGAGTTAAACCTTTTTCCAAGGAAAATGCCAGTCAATTTCCGTTTCCCACACCCCTTCTTTTCTATTTCTTTACAGTTCTTTTTTACAGCCAATACCTCTCCCTATTAGCTTCTTCTCTCTCTCTCTCTCTCTCTCTCTCTCTCTCTCTCTCTCTCAACGACTCAAGATTAGTGCCCAATAATCTGAAATTGGCGGAGTAAATGAAGGTTGGGGCGACAAGATAGGTTCTGGAGGCATAAGAAAAATATATATTTTCTTTGAAAAGCCACAAAGAAAATTCCAAAATAAAAATAAAAAGTGCCATAAAGTAAATTCCAAAATAAAAATAAAAAGTGCTATAAAGTAAATTCCAAAATTAAAATAAAAACTAATCTATATTTAGTTCTTACCTGAGAAATAGAGGAATAAATTTGATAACACAAAAACCACAAAAGAGTCTTACCATCCACATACATTAATTTTTTTTTTTCATCAATTCTTTCACCCAATAACACCCACTGAATGCCAACTTCCATCCCCCCAAACGCTTGAACTCCAGGCTATGGGGCCAGATTTTACCTGAAAATTGAACTTGAACTCTAAATTTTCTTCAATGTATAGAAAACAATGAATCATGGTATGACAATAAAACAATATTCAACAGATTTAGTAGATTTGAGAACAAAGCCCTCAGAAGGATATTGGGAGTTAAATGGCTGGACAGGACTAGAAATGAAACTATAAGAGAGATTACTCAAGTACCATATGTGGATGAGATCATGGTGTGGGGTGCATGGAGATGGTTTGGGCATGCTCTTCGCACTCCCCAAGAGAGATTAGTTCACCAAAAGTTTAACGGGGCTCCACAAGGCACTAACAGAGTTGGAAGATCCAGGCCTACATAGCTGAGAACTATGAAGCGTAAAGTAGGGTATGATGAATGGAGAAGTATTGAATGAAAAGCTCAAGATAGAGACGATTGGCAAAATCTAACCGAGGCCCTTTGCCTCAATAGGAGTAGGAGATGATGATGATAGAAAATAATAATAAAAGAGAAACCCCGTAGTTTCAATAAGGAGAAAAACTGTCAAATTAAGACATTCCTCACTAAGAACTCAAGGCCTATCTTTCTTACTTATTTTTTTTTTTTAAATACACAAAATATATTCTCAACCTTTATGAAAAGAAACTTGTTTTCCCCAGGGTTCATTTTGTTTCTTTCCTTTCACTTCATTGCTTAGAAACTCTCTTTAATGCTTTAGTTTTTTGTTGTCCATAACCTTCCTAATTTCCTTTTCAGAAGCAGGTCTATCGGTTCCCTCGTGATTATTATTATTATTATTATTATTATTATTATTATTATTAGCTAGCTACATTACAAGTACAACCCTAGTTGGAAAAACAAGATGCTATAAGACCAAGGGCTCCAACAGGGAAAAATAGCCCAGTGAGGAAAGGAAATTAGGAAATAAATAAAAGATATGAGAAAAAATGAACAATTAAAATAAAATATTTAAAAAACAGTAACAACATCAAAACAGCTATTTCACAAAGAAACTATAAAAAGACTTATGTCAGCCTGTTCAATATAAAAACATTCTTTTTCCTTGCTTGTTTTTGCAATAGCAGTAAACACAAACACGCACAACACATTTTGGCCAATGTGGTAACGTCCCTGACTGGTGAACGCCAGACTGGGGTTCGAGTCCCGCCCAAACTGGTTAGTTTCTTTGGTCGATGCAACCTCACCATCCTTGTGAGCTAAGGATGAGGGGTTTGGGGGAGCCTATAAGTCTATCTGCTGAGTCAGCAGCGGCCATTGCCTGTCCCTCCTTTGTCCTACCTTGGGTGGAGAGGGGCCTTGGGCGCTGATCATAGGTACAATATATATGGTCAGTCTTCACAGTATTGTCTTGCTTGATAGGGCAATGTCACTGTCCCTTGCCTCTGCCATTCATGACCGCCCTTTGAACCTTTATGTAAGATCCTTGGGTTATTAGAACACTTATCCTAAGTATCTAAATTGTTCAAAGGGAAAAAAAAGTTATGATGTTCCAGCAATATCCCCTTATCAGACGACACCCAGGTTAGCATCACATACACGACATACATGGCCCCTTGAAGGTATAAAGGATAAATGAATAATATGCATTATTGATGATTTGTTATGAGAGTGAGGCTTTGAGAAATGAAGGAAGGTCGTGATCCGGGAAGTGGCAGGTCATGGTCTAGAGTCTAGACGAAACAACGAGCTTTAAGAAAATGTCTCAACAAAAAACATGTTTGAATAAATCTGAGAGAAGATGACCTCTTGGAAACTAAATTACACATAACTAGAGCGCCACTCGGTAGAGCGCAGACCTCCGTCGCGGCATCTTATTTCTCGACCTTTTGTTCGACCTTGATCTTTGAACCTGACATGTATTAATTGGCATGGATTTTCATACATTCAAATATGAACCAAGTTTGAAGTGTCTGTGACAAAGATGTCAAACTTATGGCTGATTAAGAGAATTGGACATTTTGCTAGACCGTAACCTTAACCTTGACCTTCCAAAATTTAATCATTACTAGCTTTTTACATAACAGTTAATCCATGCAAGTTTCATGACTCTAATATCAAAATTGTGGCCAGGAAGTTGTTTACAAGCACAGCACACAAACATGGGCGAAAACATATCCTTTCAACTTCGTTGGCGGAGATGAGATGCAGCTGAACTCTAACAAAATGCTGAAGGAAAACTTTCACTAGAAATGTCAGATTTAACAGTTATTAACCAGCTTCCGAAATGATCATGATATCAACCCCAAACAATTCTCCAGATATTTTAACTATTTCGTAAGCCTAATGTGAATATCCCTCTCTAATTCAATTATTTATTAATTTACATTTCTATTAAGTAAGTTATTAATAATATTTATCATTGCTATCTTTTATATATATTCAGAATCACTTATGATGATTTCCTATCAATTATGTCTGCATAAAAGTATATATATATCCATATACACAGCTCCCCACACACACAATATATATATATATATATATATATATATATATATATATATATATATATATATATACTTATAGACTATATACCCATGTGCATATACATACACATGTACAAGTATAAATATATAAGTATGCAAATATCTATGCATTTATACATTGAGTATATATATATATATATATATATATATATATATATATATATATATATATATATATATATATATATATATATATATATTATATATATACACACACAAATATAACATTTAGATATGTATATGATACACACATACAGTACATACACACACACACACACACAATATATATATATATATATATATATATATATATATGCATATATATATATATATATATATATATATATATATATATATATATATATATATATATATATATATATATATATATATGTACATATGACAGCAGGCCGGGAGGAAAAGGAAAAGGAAGATTTGACAAGCGTTTTCGAGTTGTCATTAGACCTCTTCACGGTCTTCGTTTCCTTTTTCCTCCCGGCCTGCTGTCACCTTGAGACATGGAATGTTCCAGCGATTTGTCGTTAATATTATTATTATCATTATTACTTGCTATACTACAACCCTATTTGGAAAAGAAGGCTGCTATAAGCCCAGGGGCTCCAGCAGGGAAAATAGCCCAGCGAGGAAAGGAAACAAGGAAATATAAAATTTTTAAGAAGACTAACATTAAAATAAATATCTCCTACATATACTAAAACTTTAACAAAACAAGAGGAAGAGAAGCAAGACAGAACAGCATGCCCGAGTGTACCCTCAAGCAAAAGAACCCTAATCCAAGATTTATTTATTCCTACTTATAATGCGTAAATTTATCTCCACTCCTTTCTTCTTCCATTCAGTTCATCTAAGACAATTGCACATTAGAATTATATCTAACTAATTTATCATAATAATAATAATAATAATAATAATAATAACAATAATAATAATAATAATAATAATACTGAACGATAATTTCCGTGTAACTGATATTATTACAAAGGCAATTAATATTTTCAATCCATCCGTCAGTCACAGTCATGATTAAAGATAACTGTGACTGACACGATAACACAATACTCATTCATTTTAATTCAACTGTTGAAAGATTCGAACCAATATCATATCATTAATTAACCTTCAAATTTCCTGATCATGCACCCAACCATAATCCCGTCGACCTTCTAACCACAGAATATCTATTTCGGTGCCGTAAAATTCTAAGTGTAATTCGTCATCGTAAATTTACTTTTGAGAATCATATCCAATATGTATCTTTTTCAGCTGCACAAAAACTTAGCATTTTGAAAAAGAGTTTCAAGATTATTGGTGATCAAAGTATCTTGAAAAGATGTTTAAATTTTTTAAATTTTGTGTTGGAGTAATTTGCATTTCGAAGACTAAATGTTATGTAGCATAAAGCTATTTTAATAATGAAAAAAAAAAATCGTACCGGTATGTTGCTAAAATATGCTAGGACATTTTCTTCCAAGACTAATTGTATAGATATCTAATGTTATGCTGTATATCATTTACATTACGTACAGTTTATGAACATTAATGTACATTTGCTTTATTATTATTTTGTAGAAGAATGATATTTATTTCCATTTATCTTTTCCCATTACACATACTGTAAGACCACTTTTTCATTATGCATCGTGGCAACAATGTCATTATATGTGTCAACACTGCTTTTCTTTCCGCCATGTGCATATTGTAGTCAGTCGTTGTTCAGTGGTCACTGTATCGACAAGCATGGGCCTGCTTCCCCGCTGCTGTCACATTTATGTCCGTTTATCTTCATTAAACAAGATTTTAAAGGACATACTAGTTTAACTTGTCACCCTCCATTCCATTTATCGCATGGGTGTATGTGGCAGTATCACACACACCAATAACATTATCTGACGTGGTTTCTATGGTGGAAGGTTTATGTACGTGAAAAAAATCTTGGATGAGGAGGCTCATCGCTGGTATTCTTATGCAAGTCTCGAAGAATGTAAATAATAGCTGCTGGCTACGATAATACTAAATGCTAGTCTAAAACATCAAAAGACTAAATTTTCGTATGTACTAAATTAATGGCTTTTTATTGACTGTCTTCAGATCTCACCCACTCCGTATGTATAAATGTACACTTGCACACCCAAACATTTGTTTTATATACATACATATATACATACACACACATATATATATATGTATATATACATACATACATATATATATATATATATATATATATATATATATATATATATATATATATATATATATATATATATATATATATATATATATATATATGAAAGGCACAGCACCGAAAAGTGGCTCAAAACATCAAAAATCGAAAAGGCCATAAAATGTGTTCGAAAGTTTGAAAACAAAATTACCTTAACATGCTTAATTCTAAACCTAAAAGGTTCATTTTTTTTCTTTCTTTTTAAAGCTTGTGTAAAGGGGGTTTAGATCCCATGAATCATATATTCCTAAGTAAATTCTATATGAAAAAAAAATAAATGAGTCAAAAGGTCATTTTCATTCCTTTTAATGAGGTTTCTGGCACTAGATATTTCAATTCCATTATATATCATGGAAGTAGGTAAACAGGAGTAAACTTGATGAATTTAAGCATTAAAGAGAAAGAGAAAATGGTGAATAAGTGGAGGAAATGTGAATAATTTGATATAAATGGTCAAATCTTTTGAGAAAAAGTTATTTTTCTTTTAGATTATTATAGCATGTAAATGAAATGGGACATAGTATTAGTAAAATTGGGTGAATACTCAGGATGAATAAACGAGATGGATAAGATGAATAATCTAACAAATATACTCCAATCTTTCAAATTTTCGACAAAGGTAAGTAATATAGCACATACTATGAGTAACAATGAATGAATAGTAAGTCATGATGAATAAACGTGACGGATAAGATGAGTAAGATGAATAATCATCTAAAAAAGATTCAAATACGTTAATTTCCCTCGGATTTTCGGCAAAGATAATTAAAATGGTACATATCATGATTTAAAATTAATTAATAATAAGTCAGGATGAATAAATGTGATGAATAAAATTAAAATTAACAGAAATATTTCAACTTATCTCGGATTCCTAACACTAAAAATTAATAATAATATTATAATAGTGTACTCACCAATAACAGCAGTAGAATAATACGTAGCTTGGCTTGTAACAATAGTGATAATAACAATCTATTTCATCACCATCAATAGACTTTTCTTTCGTTATGACAAAATTTGTGTCGTTAACACTATCATCGCTTATACTGACCATTGATTCATCGGAATCTTTATCACAAACACGATCATAAAATCCAGTTGTTACATTGGACATACTATTTTGATTTGGAGACATGATATATGAATAATTTACTGATGAAAATAGTACAATTAATTATGTTGTATGGATAAAATAGAATCAGTTTTGTTAGGGCACAACCAATACCACGTGCGTCTCACAATTGTGGAAGATGTACTGACGCTGCTGTGTACCGCTGGGTGAGTATACACTACGTTGATTGGTCGAGCCGGGCGCCAAACCTTCGTCTCCACCTATCAGCAGGCTGTTAGTTTTATCCCTTTATTTGTGGGATCTCGGCTCGCAGGGATGGAGTCTGATTAAGTTGCAGGAGATTATTTTACATATAGGGATTTCGACCCTATTTAAAATCGAATAACTGCACAAGCCAACACGATACTTGTTATGTTAATTTAGGTTATTTCATTGTTTATAAATAGATTCGGTCTTCGGCAGGAGTAAATGTTAACTGCCCTTTTCAGAAGAGTTCGGTGATAACCTTCGCTCCTCCTCCTTCGTTAATTAGTGAATGGTCATTAACTCTTTTGTTTATTTTTTTTCCCTAGTGTTTGGTGTTTAGTGAGAGCCGTGGACAAGACTACGGCTGCCTGGAATGAACAGTTCGGACAGTACCTTGATCACAGACGAATCCTAATTCAGCAGCCATTGGTAGACGCCTTTTTTATTCCCTCATTAGGAATTGTACCTTGGGAGGATTCATTAGGAATTGTACCTTGGGAGGATTATTTCGCTGGTGTCTTTGAGCCACCCGCGGTAAATTGTACACTTCTTTGGATCACGGCTCACCTATGCAGGGGTTTGTCACCTGCGATAGCCACCTCGCTTGTTACGTCCTGCAAGTGTATGTGTCACTTGCGACCTTCACTTGGCGTTATTTTCCCCGCCTGAGGATCCTGCGGGAAGACGGTGCCGTCGTTCCGTCCCGGCACTGTTGGAGGTACTATTGCCGTGATCCAAGAGCGTCATCACAACTGTTACGCTGCTCGTCTGTGGACCAAGGGTCCGTGAGGAGGAAAGTAGGGAGTCATTACCCAGGTAAAGTTACGATCTTTTCATTATCGTTATGGATATGCCCAGTCCGTTTTCCTGGTGTTAATGATACTCCCTCTGATGCTGATGAACGTTCGTCCCTTCTCTTGTCGTCCAATCCATGTATGGATGAGTACCGTTGAATTATTTCACGGATAGTTAATACAGTGTTAAGATATATACATGTATCTATAAATTATGACCCCAAGCTTAATTCTTTTATGTGAATATTTTGAAATATTTATGTATTTAGTTTAAGGTGGTATGTGTATTTGTATGCTTTCTCGTTAAGTTTTATTATTTGGAATTTGGTTTAGCCTTTAATGTTTGTGTGTAGGTAGGTAATTTTAAGGTTTTCTGCCTTTTCATTTCTCCTGTCTTCCTTATTCCTATCTGTTTAGTAATAGGGTAGTGGTTTGTTGATATTTGTGGGCCCGGCTTTATATATGAGCCATACTTTTGATCTGTTTAGTTTTTCTATGTTAGGGTTAAGATTATTAGATATAGGTCAACCTTGTGTATTTAGAGGACTCTGTATATTAGTCCTCCAGGACATTTTTGTTTACTCATTGCTGTTTGTCTTAGGAGCTTTTTGTTACTCCTGGTGCAAGGTTGAATTTATTAAAGTGTACTGTAATAAATATTGTTAGATTTTTCCAGTGTTTTTGTTCTGTCTTCCCTCAGTTCACCGTGTTACATAAATAATGTACTGCCTACGATTCCTTTAAAAATCAAAGTTTAAAGAACCAGAACTACGGCCTACACAGGTCATAACAATACTACTACTAGAGAGTTATGGGGTCCTTTGACTGGTCAGACAGTACTACATAGGACCCTTCTCTCTGGTTACGGTTCTTTCCTTTTGCCTATACAGACACCAAATAGTCTGGCCTATTCTTTACGGATTCTCCCCTGTCCTCATACACCTGACAACACTGAGATTATCAAACTATTCTTCTCTCAAGGGGTTAACTACTGCACTCTAATTTCAGTGGCTACTTTCCTCTTGGTAAGGGTAGATGAGACTCTTCAGCTATGGTAAGCAGCTCTTCTAGGAGGACACACCAAAATCAAACCATTGTTCTCTAGTCTTGGGTAGTGCCATAGCCTCTGTACCAAGGTATTCCACTGTCTTGGGTTAAAGTTCTCTTGCTTGAGGGTACACTCGGGCACACTGTTGTATCTAGTTTTTCTTCCTCTTGTTTTGTTATAGTTTTTAAAGTTTATATAGGAAATATTCATTTTAATGTTGTTTGTATTCTTAAAATATTTTATTTTTCCTTATTTCCTTTCCTCACTGGGCTATTTTCCCTGTTGGAGCCCCTGGGCTTATAGCATTCTGCTTTTCCATCTAGGGTTGTAGCTTAACATTTGATAATAATAATAATAATAATAATAATAATAATAATAATAATAATAATAATACCTATACCCCATGAAGCCAATGGAGGAAAAAAATTTTTTTGAGGCTTTCAGCCCTTTTTCGGTGTTGCGCTTTTTAATAATTAAATAAACAAATAAATAAATAAATTATATATATATATATATATATATATATATATATATACATATATGTGTGTGTGTATATATATATATATATATATATATATATATATAATATATATATATATATATATATATATATATATATATATTATATATATATATATATATATATATATATATATATATATATATATATGGAACAGGAAATAAATCGAAGCAACCCACCCGTCCTTATATCAATTATTTGCAAACAATTCAAAAAGTTATACATAGAAACAACCCAAGAATTTACATGTGAAAGGAATGGATTTGATCGGACGGACGAAGTTATCAGCAATTCAGATCGAAAGAGCAATCACGCACTGCTTTATGAGATCCCACAACAACAATTCTCCAGGACGTCTTTGAAGTACTTGAATACTGGCTTCTCCAGTTTGCTTCAACTCCAGTATTAATACTCGAGTCGAGGATGAAGCTTTTAAACTAATTGGAGGGACTCAGGGATGCGTAACAGAGAGAGAGAGAGAGAGAGAGAGAGAGAGAGAGAGAGAGAGAGAGAGAGAGAGAGAGAGAGAGATGAATTTCTGAAAACTTATACGCAAACGAAGGCATAAACTGCAACTAGGCAACTAGGGGATATGAAAAAACGACATTTAAATCTATTATCAATCAGTTATCTCTATTAATGTTTGTATTTGTAAATTAAGGTAAGGTGAGATTGAGTTGAGAAGGTGAGACTGAGTTGAAAATGATTTCTTTTCAACTTATTCTCACCTTGACCTACAAATACAAGCAAGAACAGATGATATTTTTTTTTTCTTTTTGCAAATAATGCAAGTGAATGACTCGATTTCGGTCAAAATGTAAAGGTAATTGATGGAAAGAAATAAAATTTAAAACAAGCGTATTTTGAATTTAGTTTTATAAAACAAGAATGCCACGGTTCTTTGAATCAAGTGTATGGAAATAGGTGTGCACTACTTCAGTGTGGCATTGGCATAGAGTTTTTATAAAAGCTTTGTGGATAGAGATGTTAAAGATGCAATTAATGAAAGCTCACTTATTAGATGGCATTGGCATAGAGTTAAAAACTTTGAGGATAAAGATATTAAAGATGTAACTGGAAGCTCAGTTATTAGAGTAAAAAGGGAGAGGTATTTCCACATTCTATGGGCGAGTGACATGAAAGATTGGACAAGCCGAATTAACCCTCACCGTTGTAACACCCGCAGGATCAAAAAGAAATGGTGCGTACTACTTCAGAGTGGCATAGAGTTAAACGGTTTGAGGATAATAACACTAATTTAATAAATAAAACAGATATGCAAGTGCAGGTGATATTGACGATGTTAGTAAATAGGAGCTCAGTTATTAAAGGGAAGGACAACTAATTCACTCGGTCAACGTGTAAGAAGTGTTATAGAAATGGGAACAATAAGAGAAGAAGCATGCTACTTTTAACAATATTCTAAAATGTCTGCCTCTAATACCAAGTTCTAATTTTAAATTATCTTTAGCAAGACTTGTTCGGGGTACTTGTAGCTATCTTAAGAGGACTTGATAGTGAAACTTATAACTATCTCAAGAGAGGGACTTGTAAGGGGAACTTATAGATCTCTCAAAAGAGGGACTTGTTAGGGGTACTTATAACTATTTCAGGCGAGGGACTTGTTAGGGGAACTTATAGATCTCTCAAAAGAGGGACTTGTTAGGGGTACTTAAAACTATCTCAGGCGAGGGACCTGTTAGGGGAACTAATAGCTATCTCAAGAGTGGAACTTGTTAGGGGTGCTTAGAGTTATCTCAAGAAGGGCGCTTGTTAGGGGAACTTATAACTATCTCAAGAGAGGGACTTGTTAGGGGTACTTAAAGCTATCTCAAGAGAGGAACTTGTTAGAGGTACTTATGGCTATTTTAAGAGGGATAT
Organism: Palaemon carinicauda; assembly: GCF_036898095.1. Classification (NCBI taxonomy): domain Eukaryota; kingdom Metazoa; phylum Arthropoda; class Malacostraca; order Decapoda; family Palaemonidae; genus Palaemon; species Palaemon carinicauda. The sequence goes on from NC_090754.1 coordinate 73,463,300, forward strand.
GTTAGGGGAACTTATAGCTATCTAAAGAGAGGGACTTGTTAAGGGAGCTAATAGCTATCTAAAGAGAAGGACTTGTTAGAGGTACTTATGGCTATTTCAAGAGGGATATGTTAGGGGAACTAATACCTATCTAAAGAGAGGGACTTGTTAGGGGAACTCATAGCTATCTCAAGAGAGGGACTTGTTAGAGGTACTTATGGCTATTTCAAGAGGGATATGTTCGGGGAACTTATAGCTATCTCAAGAGAGGGACATGTTAGGGAAACTAATAGCTATCTGAGAAGGATTTGTTAGAAGTACTTATGGCTATTTCAAGAGGGATATGTTAGGGGAACTAATACCTATCTAAAGAGAGGGACTTGTTAGGGAAACTTATAGCTATCTCAAGAGAGGGACTTGTTAGAGGTGCTTATGGCTATTTCAAGAGGGATATGTTAGGGGAACTTATAGCTATCTCAAGAGAGGGACTTGTCAGGGGAACTTATAGCTATCTCAAGAGAGGGACTTGTTAGGGGAACTTATAGCTATTACAATAGAGGGACTTTTTAGGGGTACGTAAAGATATCTTATATTCAAGTAAATCTAAAAGAAATACCAAGGAAGATATAAAGAAGCATTAGTCAAACAATGAATATTCAGTAGAGAAAAAGCAATAAGAAATCAAAAATATCAATAA
>NC_090754.1:73468975-73472483 GCF_036898095.1 Palaemon carinicauda
AAAAGAACAAAATACATAATTATGAAAATTGAATGCTATAAAGCATATAACATATCTGAGATTGTCATAAGAGAATATATATGTTTCTGTCGATTCAGACAAAAGGTACTGATAGCAATTTGTAAATCACCCAAAGAAAATGGCAGAAAATTGTTAGTGAAAAGCTCTGCAGCTTATTTCTCGACCTTGACCTTGACCTTTGACCTTAACATGTATCGATTGGCGTGGATTTTCATACACTCAAATATGAACCAGCTTTTAATTTTTTTTTTTGCCAACGATGTCCAAACTTATGGCTGATTAAGTGAATCGAACATTTTGCTTGACCGTGACCTTGACGTTCCAAAATTTAATAATTTCCAGCGTTTTACATAACAGTCAATCACTGCAAAGTTTCATTACTCAGCAATTAAAATTGTGCCCAGGAAGCTGTTCACAAACAACCACACAAACAGGTGGTTAAAACTTAACCTCCTTCCAACTTCGTTGGCGGAGGTAATGATACAATGAATACAATAATATTTGGCAAACAGGACAAAATAATAATCAAACAGCTAAAGTAAAGTCCCCTATACAGCAAATGACCATTTAACAATTACAGGAAAAATTTAAGGACTAATAATTGTAAATTATATTTCCAGAACGGCTTCACTCCGTAATGAGGAATAGTACATCAGCAGTAATTACCTATTTAACGTTAAACATAAACTACATACAGGTCGCTAAATTGATTAATGTAAAGGAAGAAAAAGATGAAGGAAATGTTATAATTAGTCTAACGTGATCGATCTTCCAACAGAAATAAGTAAATCGACTACAGTCTTTGCTTGTTCACTTCAAAGAAGAGACGGAAATTTCACTCTCAAAAGGAAAATTGCTACAGCTTTCGTAATGAAATATGATAATCTATTTCTTAAACCAATCATCAAAACGGCAATTTGCTCTAGATATTAACGGAAAAAAAGTATTTCGCAAAGCCATTAAGCAAAGAAATGAACTACTTGCCTTTATCTAGCTCAAGTGAACAATTATCATATCACACTATAATTAGTTATGTGACCAAGATCTTTCACCTTCAATGATAAGCATAACAAAATTATCTATTGGGTAACTATAGATTTATCGAAACGATTCATCAGCAGCAAAATGATTACACAATTATATAGGCAGTCACGATGCAGCTCCATGGGTGACCTTGTGTTTTTAGCAAAAACCCACAACAACAACAACAACAACAACAACTACTAGGTAATCAAGTTATCGTGAATCACAGTTGTATCTACCAATATGAAAAGGATATCTGGTGCATATAAATCTTTGGGCTCATGCATCTTGCTTTGCTAAGAAGGGTTATAGCTTAGCTTGTAATAATAATAATAATAATAATAATAATAATAATAATAATAATAATTATCATAATAATAATAAAAACAACAACAACAACAACAACAATAATAATAATAATAATAATAATAATAATAATAATAATAATAATAATAATAATAATGTACTTGCAATGGACTAAAATCTGAAAACTGGGTTGACCATCACCTTACGGTCAATTCTCCTTTAAGTTAAAAATCTCGAGAAAATATTTGAAAAATCTCATTCAACTTCCACAGTTAATTTTTGAGATATTGTGCCAATACAACCACGTTAAATAACTTATTTGAACAAATAACAGTCGAGGGGGATAACAATTTTACATTTTCTGTTAAAAGATTCGTTTCAATAATAATAGGGAACAAAAATATTTATTCTGTCAACAAGTGTTGCATCATTGATGACTCTGCGAGACGTGTAACGATTTCTGCTTATTTCAATCTAGGAAAAAAAAAAAAAACATTAAAGATTTACATTGTTCAATGAGTGATGATATTAAAAAACATGCCTATTCTATTTCCTTATTTCCTTTCCTCGCTGGGCTATTTTTCCCCGTTGGAGCCCTTGGGCTAATAGCATCTTGCTCTTCCAACTAAGATTGTAGCTTGGCTTTTAATAATAATAATAATAATAATAATAATAATAATAATAATAATAATAATAATAATAATAATAATAATAACAATAATAATTCTTATCTTATCAACATGAGAGAGAGAGAGAGAGAGGAGAGAGAGAAGAGAGAGAGAGAGAGAGAGAGAGAGAGAGAGAGAGAGAGAGAGAGGAGGAGAGAGAGAGAGAGAGAGAGAGAGAGAGAATTTCCGGAAATATTTTTGACTTCCAAAGCTCGAAAAAGCAGTTCCCACGTCACCCTCAAATACATGGACGCTCCATGAAATCAATAACATTTATTTTCTATTAATTCAGTTTTACTTCAAATTTAATTCTAAAAAAACGCAGACTCGAAGAAAACTACGTTTGTATATCATCATGAATAGTAGAGTACATTTGTCCGTCATTAATACTATGCAAAAAATGTTTGATTACGTCAAACTGTTTTTGTACAAATTTACCCACGTGAAAGTATATTAATGAAAAAAGACCAGTCGCAAAATATAGCATTTACAATAAAACTAAATCAGTTTGATAATTAATTAGCATACAATTGTATGAAAAAAAAATATTGAAAATGGAGATAAAATAAAGGCTGCATATTTTTTTCATTTTTATATCTCCTGAAGCATAATAACCGCTGTATGACACCAAGCTAATTAAAACATTCTTATTGACGATGTCTCTTGCAGAATATGCATCAACCATTATAACGATAGTAAAATCATTATTGTTGTAATTACGAACAATAAAACTAGCAATAAATTTTTCCGTTTGGGACCTTTTTTCCTTATGATGAATCTAAAACTCAAGAGTATTTATTAATTGTTATTTTTAATCAGGAAATAACATTCCATAAAATGATTACTTTTACATATTACAAGAATACATTTCTTTCAATGAAGATGACACATTTCCATAATGATGACACACAATGTTTTTTATGAAATAAACTTTTTAATAAAGATCCTCATTTTGTTTACATCCTTATCATTCTCACATCTTTAGGTTAAGGATTTTCGTGAAATCTTAATTACCAAACAATTCTTCTCTCAGGAGGTTAACTACTGGGCTGTAATTATTCAGTGGCTACTTTCCTTTTAGTAAGGTTAGAAGAGACTCTTTAGCTATGGTAAGCAGCTCTTCTAGGACACTCCAAAATCAAACCATTGTTCTTTAGTCTTGGGTAGTGCCATAGCCTCTATACTATGGTCTTCCACTGTCTTGGGTTAGAGATCTCTTGCTTAAGGGTACACTCGGGCACACTATTCTATCTTATTTCTCTTCCTCTTGTTCTTTTTTTTTTAAGTTTTTATAGTTTATAATTAGAAAGATTTACTTTAATGTTATTGTTCTAAAATTTCTCTTGTAGTTTATTTTTTTTTTGTTTTCTTTACTCTGGGCTTATAGCATCCTGCTTTCCAAATAGGGTTGTAGCTTAGCAAGTAATAATAATAATAATAATAATAATAATAATAATAATAATAATAATAATAATAATAATAATAATAAC
>NC_090754.1:73472983-73477983 GCF_036898095.1 Palaemon carinicauda
ATGTTGCTAAAATATGATAGGACATTTCCTTCCAAGGCTATGTGATCCTGTTGCTTTTGACTAATAACATTATCTGACGTGGTTTCTATGGTGAAAGGTTTCTGTACGTGTAAAAATCTTGGATGAGGAGACTCATCGCTGGTATTCTTATGCAAGTCTCGAAGAATGTAAATAATAGCTGCTGGCTACGATAATACGACATGCTAGTCTAAAACATTAAAAGACTTTAAATTACTGGCTTTTTATTGACTGTCTTCAGATCTCACCCACTCCGTACGTATAAATGTACACTTACACACCCAAACATTTGTTTTTATATACACATACATACACACACACACACACATATATATATATATATATATACATACATACATATGAAAGGCACAGCACCTAAAAGTGGCTCAAACCCTCAAAAATCGTAGAGGCCATAAAATGTGCTCAAAAGTTTCAAAACATATAATTACCTTAACATGCTTAATTTTAAACCTAAAAGGTTCAGTTTTTTTTTTCTTTTTAAAGCTTGTGTAAAGAGAGTTTAGATCGCATGAATCATATTTTCTAAGTAAATTCTATATGAAAAAATGATTGAGTCAAAAGGTCATTTTTATTATTTGATTTCCATTTAATGAGATTTCTAGCACTAGATATTTCAATTCCATTATATATCATAGAAGTAGGTAAACAGGAGTAACCTTGATGAATTTAAGCATGAAAGAGAAAGAGAAAAAGGTGAATAAGTGGAGGAAAGGTGAATAATTTGAGGTAAATGGTCAAACCGTATGAGAAAAAGTTAATTTTCTTGTAAATGAAATGGGACATACTATTAGTAAAATTGGGTGAATAATCTCAGGATGAATAAACGTGATGAATAAGATGAATAACAGAAATATTTCAATTTATCTGGGATTCCTTACACTAAAATTAATAATACAATGGCATTGATATTATAATAATGTACTCACCAGTAACAGCAGTAAAATAATACGTTGCTTGGCTTGTAACAACAACAACAATAATAATAATAATAATAATAATAATAATAATAATAATCTATTTCATCACCATCAATAGACTTTTCCTTCGTTATGACAAAATCTGTGTCGTTAACTCTATCATCGCTTATACTGACCACTGATTCATCAGAATCTCTATCACAAACACGATCATAAAATCCAGTTGTTACATTGGACATGCGATTTGATTTGGAGACATGATGTACGAATATTTACTAATGAAAAATAGTATAATAAATTATGTTGTATGGATAAAATAGAATCAGTTTAGTTAGGGCACAACCAAAACCACGTGCGTCTCACAATTGTGGAAGATGTACTGACGCTGCTGTGTACCGCTGGGTGAGTATACACAACGTTGATTGGTCGAGCCGGGCGCCAAACCTTCGTCTCCACCTATCAGCAGGCTGTTAGTTTTATCCCTTTATTTGTGGGATCTCGGCTCGCAGGGATGGAGTCTGATTAAGTTGCAGGAGATTATTTTACATATAGGGATTCGACCCTATTTAAAATCGAATAACTGCACAAGCCAACACGATACTTGTTATGTTAATTTAGGTTATTTTCATTGTTTATAAATAGATTCGGTCTTCGGCAGGAGTAAATGTTAACTGCCCTTTTCAGAAGAGTTCGGTGATAACCTTCGCTCCTCCTCCTTCGTTAATTAGTGAATGGTCATTAACTCTTTTGTTTATTTTTTTTCCTAGTGTTTGGTGTTTAGTGAGAGCCGTGGACAAGACTACGGCTGCCTGGAATGAACAGTTCGGACAGTACCTTGATCACAGACGTGTATCCTAATTCAGCAGCCATTGGTAGACGCCTTTTTTATTCCCTCATTAGGAATTGTACCTTGGGAGGATTATTTCGCTGGTGTCTTTGAGCCACCCGCGGTAAATTGTACACTTCTTTGGATCACGGCTCACGTATGCAAGGGGTTTTGTCACCTGCGATAGCCACCTCGCTTGTTACGTCCTGCAAGTGTATGTGTCGCTTGCGACCTTCACTTGGCGTTATTTTCCCTGCCTGAGGATCCTGCGGGAAGACGGTGCCGTCGTTCCGTCCCGGCACTGTTGGAGGTACTATTGCCGTGATCCAAGAGCGTCATCACAACTGTTACGCTCCTCGTCTGTGGACCAAGGGTCCGTGAGGAGGAACGTAGGGAGTCATTACCCAGGTAAAGTTACGATCTTTTCATTATCGTTATGGATATGCCCAGCCCGTTTTCCTGGTGTTAATGATACTCCCTCTGATGCTGATGTTCGTCCCTTCTCTTGTCGTCCAATCCATGTATGGATGAGTACCGTTGAATTATTTCACGGATAGTTAATACAGTGTTAAGATATATACATGTATCTATAAATTATGACCCCAAGCTTAATTCTTTTATGTGAATATTTGAAATATTTATGTATTTAGTTTAATGTGGTATGTGTATTTGTATGCTTTCTCGTTAAGTTTTATTATTTGGAATTTGGTTTAGCCTTTAATGTTTGTGTGTAGGTAGGTAATTTTAAGGTTTTCTGCCTTTTCATTTCTCCTGTCTTCCTTATTCCTATTTGTTTAGTAATAGGGTAGTGGTTTGTTGATATTTGTGGGCCCGGCTTTATATATGAGCCATACTTTTGATCTGTTTAGTTTTTCTATGTTAGGGTTAAGATTATTAGATATAGGTCAACCTTGTGTATTTAGAGGACTCTGTATATTAGTCCTCCAGGACATTTTTGTTTACTCATTGTTGTTTGTCTTACGAGCTTTTTGTTACTCCTGGTGCAAGGTTGAATTTATTAAAGTGTACTGTAATAAATATTGTTAGATTTTTCCAGTGTTTTTGTTCTGTCTTCCCTCAGTTCACCGAGTTACATAAATAATGTACTGCCTACGATTCCTTTAAAAATCAAAGTTTAAAGAACCAGAACTACGGCCTACACAGGTCGTAACAATACTACTACTAGAGAGTTATGGTGTCCTTTGACTGGCCAGACAGTACTACATAGGACCCTTCTCTCTGGTTACGGTTCTTTCCTTTTGCCTACACAGACACCAAATAGTCTGGCATATTCTTTACAGATTCTCCCCTGTCCTCATACACCTGACAACACTGAGATTATCAAACTATTCTTCTCTCAAGGGGTTCACTACTGCACTCTAATTTCAGTGGCTACTTTCCTCTTGGTAAGGGTAGATGAGACTCTTCAGCTATGGTAAGCAGCTCTTCTAGGAGAAGCACACCAAAATCAAACCATTGTTCTCTAGTCTTGGGTAGTGCCATAGCCTCTGTACCAAGGTATTCCACTGTCTTGGGTTAGAGTTCTCTTGCTTGAGGGTACACTCGGGCACACTGTTGTATCTAGTTTTTCTTCCTCTTGATTTGTTATAGTTTTTAAAGTTTATATAGGAAATATTCATTTTAATGTTGTTTGTATTCTTAAAATATTTTATTTTTCCTTATTTCCTTTCCTCACTGGGCTATTTTCCCTGTTGGAGCCCCTGGGCTTATAGCATTCTGCTTTTCCATCTAGGGTTGTAGCTTAACATTTGATAATAATAATAATAATAATAATAATAATAATAATAATAATAATAATAATAATACCTATACCTCATGAAGCCAATGGAGGAAAAATTTTTTTTGCGGCTTTCAGCCCTTTTTCGGTGTTGCGCTTTTTAATAAATAAATAAATTATATATATATGTGTATATATATGTGTGTATATATATATGTATGTATATATATGTATGTATATATATATGTATGTATATATATGTATGTATATATATATGTATGTGTATATATATGTATGTGTATATATATGTATGTGTATATATATATATATATATATATATATATATATATATATATATATATGGAACAGGAAATAAAACGAAGCAACCCACCCGTCCTTATATCAATTATTTGCAAACAATTCAAAAAGTTATACATAGAAACAACCCAAAAATTTACGTGTGAAAGGAATGGATTTGATCGGACGGACGAAGTTATCAGCAATTCAGATCGAAAGAGCAATCACGCACTGCTTTATGAGATCCCACAACAACAATTCTCCAGGACGTCTTTGAAGTACTTGAATACTGGCTTCCCCAGTTTGCTTCAACTCCGGTATTAATACTCGAGTCGAGGATGAAGCTTTTAAACTAATTGGAGGGACTCGGGGATGCGTAATAGAGAGAGAGAGAGAGAGAGAGAGAGAGAGAGAGAGAGAGAGAGAGATGAATTTCTGAAAACTTATACGCAAACGAAGGCATAAACTGCAACTAGGCAACTAGGGGATATGAAAAAAACAACATTTAAATCTATTATCAATCAGTTATCTCTATTAATGTTTGTATTTGTAAATTAAGGTAAGGTGAGATTGAGTTGAGAAGGTGAGACTGAGTTGAAAATGATTTCTTTTCAACTTATTCTCACCTTGACCTACAAATACAAGCAAGAACAGATATGATATTTTTTTTTCTTTTTGCAAATAATGCAAGTGAATGACTCGATTTCGGTCAAAATGTAAAGGTAATTGATGGAAAGAAATAAAATTTAAAACAAGCGTATTTTTAATTTAGTTTTATAAAACAAGAATGCCACGGTTCTTTGAATCAAGTGTATGGAAATAGGTGTGCACTACTCCAGTGTGGCATTGGCATAGAGTTTTTATAAAAGCTTTTTGGATAGAGATGTTAAAGATGTAATTAATGAAAGCTCACTTATTAGATGGCATTGGCATAAAGTTAAAAACTTTGAGGATAAAGATATTAAAGATGTAACTGGAAGCTCAGTTATTAGAGTAAAAAGGGAGAGGTATTTCCACATTCTATGGGCGAGTGACATGAAAGATTGGACAAGCCGAATTAACCCTCACCGTTGTAACACCCGCAGGATCAAAAAGAAATGGTGCGTACTACTTCAGAGTGGCATAAAGTTAAACGGTTTGAGGATAATAACACTAGTTTAATAAATAAAACAGATATGAAAGT
>NC_090754.1:73482983-73497983 GCF_036898095.1 Palaemon carinicauda
ACTTTCATTTGTGCACTATAATCAACGCAGAAATAAATGAACGATAGGGGGCACATCACAGATCACTGGTCTGCTCTGTAAACACTATCCCTTATTTCTCTCTCTCTCTCTCTCTCTCTCTCTCTCTCTCTCTCTCTCTCTCTCTCTCTCTCTCTCTCTCTCACTAAAATACTATAAATAGCAAGTTTAGAGGAAAATTCCACAGTAAAATATAGAACACAAATACGCTATGTCTCACAGTCAACGACTGCTATTAGTTATTAGTTCGTTGGTTGTGAATACAAGAAAAAAAAAATCCCATTTAGGTAAACTTGAATTCTTTGTAACATCTGTAAAAAACTTTCTAACTTACAATAATTCTTTGATTACGCGAATTCTGGGTTAAAGTAACTAGTTGGTGTTTGAAATCTAAACACGTTTCAGATACAATTTCGGACATAACATATGGACTCATGTCTTCTACGTTACCAACTTGAGGTTCATATAATCACAGTAAAATATTCAATTACGTAATATGCAAATAAGCATGAGAGAGAGAGAGAGAGAGAGAGAGAGAGAGAGAGAGAGAGAGAGAGAGAGAGAGAGAGAGAGAGAGAGATCCCTTTATTCACTTACCTTTGTCGGCTGGTATAGTGGATGCATTAGCTATCGCAGGATTTTACTGAAAAAAAAGAGAAGGAAGAAATCAGAGATAAAACACAAAAGAAAAATTTAAATTAATCAACGAACAGAATTATAAAAAACAATGAATCAAACATTGTGACATTGGACTTTAAAAATACAAGGAAAATAATGATTTTGCAGATAAACATTAAATCTTTGTATAATGCATTACTGGTAACATCAGAAATGGAGTTTTGAACAGCAAAGCAAAAAGATTCTTTTCCCTGAATAACTAGAAAAGCGATCTCAGAGTGCAGACCTACGCCACGGCAACTTATTTCTCGACCTTTTGGACTGATTTTGGATTGTTTGGCTCGTCCGTGACCTTGACCTTTGACCTTCCATATTCAATAATTTCCAACTCTTTACTAAACAGTTTAAAATCCCTCCAAGTTTCACTACTTTACGATTAAAATTGTGGCCGTATGGTTGATGACCGGAATTTTTGCTTGACTATGAACTCGACCTTGACCTTCGACCTTAACATGTATTTAATTGGCATGAATTTTCATACACTCGGATATGAACCTAGTTTGAAGTCTCTGGGATAACGATGTCCAAACTTATGGCTGATTGCGTGAAAATTGACATTTTGCTTGATCGTGACCTTGACCTTCCAAAACGTAATAATTTCCAGCTTTTCACATAACAGTTAATCCATGCAAGTTTCATTACGATTAAAATTGTGGTCAGGAAGCTGTACACAAATAAACAAACACAAACAAACACAAAAAACGGGGGAAAACATAACCTCCTTCCAACTTCGTTGACGGAGGTAATAACACCATTTTCATATAAAGCAAAGGAAAACACTAACCGTAATCTATATGTTTTTGGAAGAACCAGTATTGTGATATGATACCGTAACATAAACAGCGATATCGTAAAATTGTATTACCTAGCAACAACTGGCCAGTATGAAAAGAAAGCAAAGACATCAAAAGACAGAAAAGAACAAAATACATAATTATGAAAATTGATGTTATAAAGCATATAACATCTGAGATTGTCATAAAGAGAATATTTATGTTTCTGTCGATTCAGACAAAAGGTATTGATAGCAATTTGTAAAATGACCCAAAGAAAAGTGGCAGAAAATTGTTAGTGAAAGGCTCTGCTATTCCCCCCCCCCCTCTTTACACTAATCTAAGAGATACCAAGACAGATATGATTATCATAAAAAAATAACAATCGTATGAATACCAAAGTTATAACAAAGATAGAGAATTTCTATTGATTAATGAAAGAACATACCTTCAAATGCATGGACTAAACTAGAGGAACACTCAGAACATAGACCTCCGCTGCGGCAGCTTATTTCTTGACCTTTTGCTCAACCTTGACCTTGACCTTTGACCTTAACATGTATTGATTGGCGTGGATTTTCATACACTGAAATATGAGCCAAGTTTGAATTTTTTTTTTTACAACGCTGTCCAAACTTATGGTTGATTGAGTGAATTGGACAGTTTGCTTGACCGTGACCTTGACGTTCCAAATTTTCATAATTTCCTGCGATTTACATAACAGTTAATCACTGCAAAGTTTCATTACTCAATAATTAAAATTGTGCCCAGGAAGAGGTTCACAAACAAACACACATAAACAAACGCACAAGCAGGTGCGAAAACATAACCTCCGTCCAACTTCGTTGGTGGAGGTAATGGTGCAATGAATACAATAATATTGGACAAATAGGACAAAATAATAATAAAACAGCAAAAGTGAAGTGAATCCCAAAAGATTAACATACAGAGTATCCCAAAGCAATGTATACACTTTTTGACTTTGAATAGCTAATAAACTTTATTTCTATCTCAGATTTGATTTTGGTATAAGAATGGTGGATGCTGGGCTTACGTTCGAGCAAAAAAAAAAAAATGTTCTGAAAAAATTCTTGAAATGTGAAAATAAAGCTGAAGTGTAAAGACGATTTACGAGTGAGTTTCCACAGAGATGCCCCAACACGCGTCACCATTTCACGAATCTTAGATAACTTTGAGAATCATGGGACCATCCAGTGCACGAGAAAAGGACATTCAGGACAAAAAAGAACATCGACAAGCCCAACTAAAGAGCAAGATGTTATTTTTCACGATGCGGAAAGTGTATAGAGCAGAACGACAACCAGTTTGAACACTTTATGTGAGCTAATTTTTGTTTCACCATTTTCAAATTGCCCCATGTATCCTTACTTTTTCACTGTGAACTCTCAGAATCTTTAAATGTGCATTGTTTCTCTTCTGTGAATCTGATTTCCACGTTAATATCATTAAATTGAACAATTGAATCTGTTTTCCACGTTAATATCATTAAATTGAACAAGATGTAACAATTCAAAGAGCGTATACATTATTTTGGGACACCCTGTCAGTCCCCTATACAGCAAATGGCCATTTAACAAAAAATATTCAAGACAAACTGAAAAAATTGTATATTTCCAGAACAGCTTCACTCCGTAATGAGCAACAGTTTATCAGCAGTATTTACCTAATTAACGCAAACCTAAATTACATAATTACATAATGTAAAGGAAGAAAAAGATGAAGGAAATGTTTAACTAGTCTAACCTGATCGATCTTCCAATAGAAATAAGTAAATCGACTGCAGTCTTTGCTTGTTCACTTCAAAGAAGAGACGGAAATTTCAGACTCTCAAGAGGAAAATTGCTACAGCATCGTAATTATTATTATTATTATTACTATCCAAGCTACAACCCTAGTTGGAAAAGCAAGATGCTATAAGCCCAGGGGCTCCAACAGGGAAAAATAGCCGAGTGAGGAAAGGAAATAAGGAAATAAATAAATGAAGAGAACAAATTAACAATAAATCATTCTAAAACAAGTAACAACGTCAAAACAGACATGTCATATATAAACTATTAACAACATCAAAAACAAATATGTCATAAATAAACTATAAAAAGACTCATGTCCGCCTGGTCAACAAAAAAGCATTTGCTCCAACTTTGAACTTTTGAAGTTCTACTGATTCAACCACCCGATTAGGAAGATCATTCCACAACTTGGTAACAGCTGGAATAAAACTTCTAGAATACTGCGTAGTATTGAGTCTCGTGATGAAGAAGGCCTGGCTATTAGAATTAACTGCCTGCCTAGTATTACGAACAGGATAGAATTGTCCAGGGAGATCTGAATGTAAAGGATGGTCAGAATTATGAAAAATCTTATGCAACATGCATAATGAACTAATTGAACGACGGTGCCAGAGATTAATATCTAGATCAGGAATAAGAAATTTAATCGACCGTAAGTTTCTGTCCAACAAATTAAGATGAGAATCAGCAGCTGAAGACCAGACAGGAGAACAATACTCAAAACAAGGTAGAATGAAAGAATTAAAACACTTCTTCAGAATAGATTGATCACCGAAAATCTTGAAAGACTTTCTCAATAAGCCAATTTTTTGTGCAATTGAAGAAGACACAGACCTTATATGTTTCTCAAAAGTAAATTTACTGTCGAGAATCACACCTAAAATTTTGAAAGAGTCATACATATTTAAAGAAACATTATCAATACTGAGATCCGGATGTTGAGGAGCCACCGTCCTTGACCTACTTACAATCATACTTTGAGTTTTGGTAGGATTCAACTTCATACCCCATAATTTGCACCATGCACTAATTCTAGCTAAGTCTCTATTAAGGGATTCACCAACCCTAGATCTACATTCAGGGGATGGAATCATCTGCATATGCAACAAGCTTGTTTTCAAGGCCAAACCACATGTCATGTGTATATAGTATGAAAAGTAATGGGCCAAGAACACTACCCTGTGGAACACCGGATATCACATTCCTATAATCACTATGGTGCCCATCAACAACAACTCTTTGAGATCTATTACTTAAAAAATCAATAATAATGCTAAGAAACGACCCACCCACTCCCAACTGTTTCAGTTTGAAAACAAGGGCCTCATGATTAACACGGTCAAAGGCAGCACTAAAATTTATTTCTTAAACCAACCATCAAAAGGGCAATTTGCTCTAGATATTAACGGAAAAAGTATTTCGCAAAGCCATTAAGCAAGAAATTAACTACTTGCCTTTATCTAGCTCAAGTGAACAATTATCATATCACATTATAATTAGTTATGTGACCAAGATCTTTCACCTTCAATGATAAGCATAACAACATTATCTATTGGGTAACTATAGATTTATCGAAACGATTTATCAGCAGCAAAATGATTACACAATTATATAGGCAGTCACGATGCAGCTCCATGGGTGACCTTGTGTTTTTAGCAAAAACCCACAACAACAACAACAACAACAACAACAACAACTACTACTAGGTAATCAAGTTATCGTGGAATCACAGTTGTATCTACCAATATGAAAAGGATATCTGGTGCATATAAATCTTTGGGCTCATGGCATCTTGCTTTGCTAAGAAGGGTTATAGCTTAGCTTGTAATAATAATAATAATAATAATAATAATAATAATAATAATAATAATTATCATAATAATAATAATAAAAACAACAACAACAACAACAATAATAATAATAATAATAATATAATTGAAATGACTAAAATCTGAAAACTGGGTTGACCTTCACCTTACGGTCAATTCTTCTATAAGTTAAAAATCTCGAGAAAATATTTGAAAAATCTCATCAACTTCCACAGTTAATTTTTGAGATATTGTGCCAATACAACCACGTTAAATAACTTATTTGAACAAATAACAGTCGATGGGGATAACAATTTTACATTTTCTGTTAAAAGATTCGTTTCAATAATAATAGGGAACAAAAATATTTATTCTGTCAACAAGTGTTGCATCATTGATGACTCTGCGAGACTGTAACGATTTCTGCTTATTTCAATCTAGGAAAAAAAAAAAAAAAAACATTAAAGATTTACATTGTTCAATGAGTGATGATATTAAAAACATGCCTTTTCTATTTCCTTATTTCCTTTCCTCGCTGGGCTATTTTTCCCCGTTGGAGCCCTTGGGCTAATAGCATCTTGCTCTTCCAACTAAGATTGTAGCTTGGCTTTTAATAATAATAATAATAATAATAATAATAATAATAATAATAATAATAATAATAATAATAATAATAATAATAATAATAATAATAACAATAATAATTCTTATCTTATCAACATGAGAGAGAGAGAGAGAGAGAGAGAGAGAGAGAGAGAGAGAGAGAGAGAGAGAGAGAGAGAGAGAGAGAGAGAGAGAGAGAGAATTTCCGGAAATATTTTGCTTCCAAAGCTCGAAAAGCAGTTCCACGTCACCTCATATACATGGACGTCCATGAAATCAATAACATTTATTTTCTATTAATTCAGTTTTACTTCAAATTTAATTCTAAAAAACGCAGACTCGAAGAAAACCACGTTTGTATATCATCATGAATAGTAGAGTACATTTGTCCGTCATTAATACTATGCAAAAAATGTTTGATTACGTCAAACTGTTTTTGTTCAAATTTACCCACGTGAAAGTATATTAATGAAAAAAGACCAGTCGCAAAATATAGCATTTACAATAAAACTAAATCAGTTTGATAATTAATTAGCATACAATTGTATGAAAAAAAAATATTGAAAATGGAGATAAAATAAAGGCTGCATATTTTTTTCATTTTTATATCTCCTGAAGCATAATAACCGCTGAATGACACCAAGCTAATTAAAACATTCTTATTGACGATGTCTCTTGCAGAATATGCATCAACCATTATAACGATAGAAAATCATTATTGTTGTAATTACGAACAATAAAACTAGCAATAAATTTTTCCGCTTGGGACTTTTTTCCTTATGATGAATCTAAAACTCAAGAGTATTTATTAATTGTTATTTTTAATCAGGAAATAACATTCCATAAAATGATTACTTTTACATATTACAAGAATACATTTCGTTCAATGAAGATGACACATTTCCATAATGATGACTCACAATGTTTTTATGAAATAAACTTTTTAATAAAGATCCTCATTTTGTTTACATCCTTATCATTCTCACATCTTTAGGTTAAGGATTTTCGTGAAATCTTAATTACCAAACAATTCTTCTCTCAGGAGGTTAACTACTGGGCTGTAATTATTCAGTGGCTACTTTCCTCTTAGTAAGGTTAGAAGAGACTCTTTAGCTATGGTAAGCAGCTCTTCTAGGACACTCCAAAATCAAACCATTGTTCTTTGGGTAGTGCCATAGCCTCTATACTATGGTCTTCCACTGTCTTGGGTTAGAGATCTCTTGCTTAAGGGTACACTCGGGCACACTATTTTAACTTATTTCTCTTCCTCTTGTTCTTTTTTTTCTAAATTTTTATAGTTTATATTAGAAAGATTTATTTTAATGTTATTGTTCTAAAATTTCTCTTGTAGTTTATTTTTTCTTATTTCCTTTACTCCTGGGCTTATAGCATCCTGCTTTTCCAACTAGGGTTGTAGCTTAGCAAGTAATAATAATAATAATAATAATAATAATAATAATAATAATAATAATAATAATAATAATAATAATAATAATACATGTCATTTTGTAATCTTAAGCAATGTTTTTCATGTTATCATCATTACCAGATGGCTACAACCTTGGTTGGAAAAGTAGGATGCAACAAGCCCTAAGGCTCCAACAGGGAAAATAGCCTGGTGAGGAAAGGAAATAAGGAAATGAATAAACTATATATGAATATTATTGAATAAAACAAATAAATTATCTCAATATCAGTTACAAGTTTTAAAATAGATTTGTCATATATAAACTATGAAGAGAGATTTATGTCAGCTTGTTCAACATAAAACATTATTTGCAAGTTTGAACGTCTGAAATTCCACCTATTTATCTGCCATATTAGGAAGATCATTCCACTATATGTTCACTGATGAAATAAAACTTCTAGAATACAGTGCTGTGTTGAGTCTTATGCTGGAAAAGGATAGATTGTTAGACTGTTGCAAAATACTGTGGCCCACCTTACAAAATTCTAAAATGCACTAGCAAAGTCACATTATCAAGTCATCCTCAGTAATTTAGAAGCCAATGGATGAATTCACTGGTTTCCTTTTATTTTTCTAAAGCATAAACATAATCTTTTTGTAAAGCTAAACTCTAAAGGTCTTTCTTTCTTTATCTTTAAATTTTTAGCATTATTATGCGTCTTTTTCTGACACAATGCTAAGTAACGTGCGTCCATACATAATTCCATAATGTTTTTTTCTGAAAAAAAAAAAATAATAATAATAACTTGTAATGCATGCTTCAGACATGCATGATATGGTCTAAGTCTACAGTATATTTGGAGGCTAATGAACGAGTCGACATAAAATGTAGTGTTTGTTTAAGCATATGTTGTTTTAGTGTAATCCTTTCAAGTTCCCATTTGCTACTTATTCAATAGTACAAGGGATCTGGTATATTAAGAAAGTCATTGAAGATTCTTAAAGAGATAATTCTATGCCGAGGAAAGTTTTTATCTTATTTTCTTATTCTGTCGTGTTTTTTATATTGTTTTTCCGTTTGGTCTTTAACAATGCACTCCAATCTTAATGTATTGGAGACATATCTAAGGACTATTTAATCAATTATCCATACCCTTTGACACTGTCGTTTAACCAGTAGTTTGTACATACCATTCATTGTTAAAAAATCCTAATTATAATTGGAAATTCTCTATGAAAATAAACTGTTCTCACCGTATTTCAGTAAAATACAGGCGACCGCAATTTTACCATATTTTGTTATTATCTTTTACAGGTTGGTGACCGTAATATCACTCGTTTACGTCAATATATCCGTTTTTAAAACTGTAAATGCCTGACAACATTTATTGCAGGACTTTTGCCGTTTTTATTTTTTACAGAAAATTTTTAACACTGTCCTTTACATTCATATCTTCCCAGACTTTAAAATTAGCTATTATAAATGGGTATGCAGTTAATTCTAACAGCCTTGCCTTTTATTTCATAAGGATTACTAACAAAGTATTCAGTGTATGGCCAAATTGTGAATGATCTGCAAAACAGTTGATTAGGTGGAACTTCAAAGGTTTAAACCTTGGTGTTGCGATGGAATAGGCCTCGTACCAACGTCAATTCATACATATGTATATGTACTTTACATGGATATGAAAAGACGTAAGAAATAACTAGCCATGTATATAGTAATTACTTTAAAATAAAGACTTTTTTAATGATGAAGAAATTCCTGATTAAAACAGACAATCAACAAACAACAAACTTTTGAAATCTAAAGAAAAACTGAACTGGAGTCGGAAATAAAGGAATAATTAACTGATAAACAAAAAATAAGATTCGCTTTCTACGTTTTCTGCTTTTCCTTTTACCAGCAATGACAGGAAATGAAAGAGCTACGTCGATGTGACTGTGGTGGGAGGGGGTGTGGGGTGGGAGTGGGGGTTTGTGGGGCAAGAGAGAAGCCTAAGGAAGAGTGGGAGGAAAAGTCGGTGTAACAGACACCATGACACTTGGCCATTTTCCATTTTAATGGCTGAAACAATAGTCGGACAAATCATTGCAATCAATGGGAGGAGAGTGGTGCCTCTCGGAGAAGGAGAAAGATGAGAAGGAATGGAGATCTTGCAGAGAGAGAGAGAGAGAGAGAGAGAGAGAGAGAGAGAGAGAGAGAGAGAGAGAGAGAGAGAGAGAGAGAGAGAGAGAGTGGGAAAAGTTTAGATTCCGAGAAATATTGCAGGTGATATATTAACATTGTCGTCGCACTAACTATGGTCATTGCAATATATTCCTACAGTAAGGATATGAAATTGTAATATATATATACATATATATATATATATATATATATATATATATATATATATATATATATGTGTGTGTGTGTGTGTGTGTTTGTGTATATATATATATATATATATATATATATATATATATATATATATATATATATATATATATATATATATATATATATATATATATATATATATATATATATATACATATAACTAGAAAAGACAGGGTGTAAACTAAAATGATAAAATGATAATCAACTCAAGGTCCAACTAAAAACATGATTTTCATAGAAAAAAAAATCTCTTCATGTGATCTTTCTAAATAATACTCCAAGAAGCAATGAAAAAAAAAAAAAAAAAAAAAAAAAAAAAAAAAAAAAAAAAAAAAAAAAAAAAAACATACGCAAATTGCGCCATCAAGTAACAGGTGGGATTAGGAGATGAGAATGTGAACAAATAAGAGATGAGTTATGGACAGAAATCAACAAACCGCTGAAAATGGAATCATTAAGAATTCTACAAAAGGAACGAGGATAAAAACTTTGAAAAAAATTAGAAAAAATAAAAAATAAGAAATAATTGGTGTAAACTACGCAAACATCAAAAATCTATACAATGGCTCAACCAGAAAAACAGTGTTCCCTTAATTACCTAACTACCTAATAGACGAGACTCTTTAGGTATATTAAACAGCTCTTCTAGGATAAGGACACTCTCTCTAGTCTTGGGTAGTGCCATAGCCTCTGTACCATGGTCTTCCAGTTTTGGATTAGAGTTCTCTTGCTTGAGGGTACACTCGGACATAGTATTGTAACTTATTTCTCTTCCTCTTGTTTCTTTAAAGTTTTTATAGTTTATATATGAAATATCTATTTTAATATTACTTTTCTTGAGATATTTAATTCGGTTGTTCATTACTTCTCTAGTATTTTATTTATTTCCTTGCTTCCTTTCCTCAATGGGCTACTTTTCCTCTTTGAGGCCCTTGGGCTTATAGTATCCTACTTTTCCAACTAGGGTTGTATCTTAGCTTGTAACAATAATAACAATAATAATAATAATAATAATAATAATAATAATAATAATAATAATAATAATAATAACATTCTCATTACATAAATCCAGAGAAATTGTACAAACAGTAGATTTCCTAAGCATAAACTGAATACGAATAAGAGGAACCAGTATTATCTTTGGTATAAACATACAGTATGTCGCAAAACATGAGAAAAGTTTAAAATAACCAACCGTAAATATCATTAATTGGAAGAAAAATAACTTGAAGAAAAGCTATTCATAATCCACTAAAAATTTTAACTATAAGAACCCTGGAGAGAGGCAGGTGCGTGTGTGTGCATACCTATCTCATTATTTAGCCGTCATTTTTGACGGGCCCCGTACACTAATAAATACATACTAGATTGAAAAAGAAACTTTCATTCATGTCATATATATATATATATATATATATATATATATATATATATATATATATATATATATATATATATATATATACATATATATATATATATATATACTGTATATATATATATATATATATATATATATATATATATATATATATATATATATATATATATATATATACTGTATATATATATATATATATATATATATATATATATATATATATATATATATAAAATATTCTGGGATAGAAATATACTTTACATTTTACTTGTTTATTTTTTGGGCTGTTATTTCATTGGGGTAGTTGCGTCAGATTCTGTTCATACATGAAATCTTAAGATTTCCTCTTGTTCACTATTTCAGATGTGTTTGTATACTTTCGGATTCATTTCATTGACCTTCGGATGATGCAGCCGAAGTATTCATTTTCTGTCCTTATGGTTCACGTCAAATGTTTGTTTGTCGTTCAGAAGTTTATTTTTGTGTTTAGATTATATACATTACAATTAAATTCATTGTAACTTATACTTTATTATTTAATATATCCTATATTAACTTATAAATTTAATGAGACCTTATAAAAATCTGTATAAACCTCATTTATGTATATATATATATATATATATATATATATATATATATATATATATATATATATATATATATATATATATATATATATATATATATATATATATAAACTTGTGTGCGTGACATAGGCCTGCAATCCTGTCAAAATTAAAACCAGTAGTTAAATAAAAAATTAAAAGTCCTAAAGCTAATATACAGATTCGCATTGCCAGAAAATACCTCATTCCATCCATGCATAAGGTTCCTAATGGATTAGGAATTCCTAAATTCCCTTTAAAGAAAAAAATCTGAATATTCCCGAGCATTCTCAACAACTCCAATTCTGGGAATCCTCATTTCCAGGTTCCTTCGGAATCGGTTCCAAATGCCCTCGTCCTCTTATTCTTGAAATGACAGCGTAATTAATTTTCCTGTTTTCCTAGAATACCCCACATTTTCGTTCCTTCATCTCCATTGTCATGATTATAACTGATTTTATTATTAAAAATAATACTTTTATTATGACTTTGGTTTTACCATTAATATCAATTTTACTGTTATTATCGTCACTCTCCGAGAATTAGTTTCAGGCATTTTTTTTTAAATGATAATTTTACAATAACAACATTGATATGACAAAAAAGGTGAAAAAAAAAAAACATTAACAAGAAATTTATCCATTTCCTAATAATCATCAAATCCAATATATGCATTTTAAAGAGATGAATTTATTCAAGAAACTATCGAGCTTATATATGTCTCGAATCCAAGTTCAGCAGATCGCTAGGCAGGAACGTTTCCAATAAGCTATTACAACCCGATTATCAACACTTTCACTCAAACGTAATTCATATCTATCATCATTTCAATAAGATATACCATAAATCCCTCCTCTTATCACCCTGGCATCATCAACTTGTTTTCTATCAACTTATGTTAATAAATCATCTTACAAAGTCTTCTCTTTATAAATCATCTTGCAAAGTCTTCTCTTTATAAATCATCTTGCAAAAGTCTTCTCTTTATAAATCATCTTGCAAAGTCTTCTCTTTATAAATCATCTTGCAAAGTCTTCTCTTTATAAATCATCTTGCAAAAGTCTTCTCTTTATAAATCATCTTACAAAGTCTTCTCTTTATAAATCATCTTGCAAAGTCTTCTCTTTATAAATCATCTTGCAAAAGTCTTCTCTTTATAAATCATCTTGCAAAGTCTTCTCTTTATAAATCATCTTGCAAAAGTCTTCTCTTTACTGCTTTTCTTTTCC
The DNA here is from genome assembly GCF_036898095.1 of Palaemon carinicauda. Lineage (NCBI taxonomy): Eukaryota > Metazoa > Arthropoda > Malacostraca > Decapoda > Palaemonidae > Palaemon > Palaemon carinicauda. Next base: position 73,495,684 of record NC_090754.1, read on the forward strand.
ACACATATTGTTAATACTACTCGGAAACCAAGACCATTTCCAAACACTCCATACTACTAACAAAGCCAACCTTTGGCACTGCCACATATTTTTGCATTCAAATCACATAGCACAACCATCCTTTCACAATCTTCTAACCCAGAAAGGAACTTTCAAAAACAGAACCAATACCGTTCTGATTCTTTTTCTCTCTTGGATTATATATATACCAAAGATTGAGAATTTTTTTTCATACGCTATGATCAACTTATGCCATATAATTCTAAAACTATTTCATTTTTACGCTATCAATTATTCCCAGTAAACTTCTGATAATACAAGAGCCACCGTTTCTTAGTTCTACACATTCAGCTAACAAAATACCCTTTCATCTCCATCTAATTACGTTCTAAAAAAATATCCAGCTTTCTCATCTTAAACAAATCAACTCTCATTCACATTCAAAACCACAGAAATTTGCATTTAATTGGTTCTCTAGATTTTTGCAATAACGGTATATACAAGATAAGCTATTACAAACCTTATGCACTTGGCTATACGGAAACTTTTACACATTACAGAATTTATTACGATGAATTTATGAATCTAAAAAATAATGACAGATAATCGATCTTGTTAATATCTAATTAATCATTAATCAAAATAAATCTCATCATAAATCAGTAACGCAAAATACTGAAAGGACATAATTAACAGTTATAAATCATCTATCATGAATCGTGTTGAAAGTCTTTAACTAATATTAAATCAACAATCATTAGAAGATTGAAAGACACGTGCATAAAAGCAAACTCTTTCCTCCTTACGTCCCTTTCTCAAATCTCAAGAGGTACCCGACGTGTTCATTAAAATGTCAAAAAGGGAAGCCGTAATCTTTCAAGAACAGCTAAATTTACCGACGACTTTATTTGCAGGAGGCCACGTGTAAAGGTTTAAAGGCCGCTCACGAATGGCTGAGGCAAGGGACAATGCCCTAGAGACTGACCATATATACATATGATCAGCGCCAAAGCCACCTCTCCACCCAAGCTAGGACCAAAGAAGGCCAAGCAATGGCTGCTGATGACTCAGCAGATAGACCAATAGGCTCCCCCAAACACCCCATGCTTAGCTCACAAGGATGGTGAAATTGCAATGCCAAAGAAACTAACGAGTTTGAGTGGGACTCGAACCCCAGTATGATGTTCAACAGTCAGAGTTGTTACCACATCGGCCACCACAATATGGAATTATTAATAATCCCTTTGCATCGGTCAGCAAGAACTCGCCACGATATATAAAACAAGAATATGTTGAAGGATATTTCATTGTGAGGATTAATATCTCTGGCAGTTAAGTCTTCTTGATGAATATGGTAATACACGATGAAACTAGGTACAATACAAAATATTATATGTATATATATATATATATATATATATATATATATATATATATATATATATACATATATATACAGTATATATATATATATATATATATATATATATATATATATATATATATATATATATATATATATATATATATAGTATGTGCGTGTCGCGTGCTTATAACATTGTATAAGTATATCTATCGATCTATCTATCGGTGTATATACACAAATATGTATGTATGTGAAAGGCAAAAATGAAAACCTAATAAGAGCGATAAAAAAATACAACATATATAAAGACTTAAGAAACATCATTAAACATTAACAACCGCAACTATTAATCAAAGTAAAGATAAGATTAAAGATTACGAAAGATAATCAATATGGGAGGTTGCATATCACCATTATATACTGTCTAGCCTATATGGGCAAAGAAATTAAGTGAATCTAAGGGCTGTTATCACTTGCAGATCTCTCTCTCTCTCTCTCTCTCTCTCTCTCTCTCTCTCTCTCTCTCTCTCTCTCTCTCTCTCTCTGTCTGCTTTAAGGAAATCTCTCAAGGAGATTTCCCAGGTGGTTGGCCACCATCAATTCCTTTCTTCGGGGGAAACAAAAACAGGAAAAAGGGAAAATGGCGAAGATATCATCTGCTCAATGCGTCCTATTTAAGTTCGTTTATCCCCTGTTTTTTACTCATTAATTCGCTTTGTTTATTCAAAGACATAAAAAAAGATTTAAACACGTCTCTGGCAAAAACCAATGGGACAAATTAACAGCAGCAGATACACCCTCAATAATGTTATTATTAAATATGAACTCAGTATTCTGAAAAAAAAAAAAAAAAAAAAAAAAAAAAAAAAAAAAAAAAAAAAAAAAAAAAAAAAAAAAGCTACGCTGATGCTACTTCACACGAGGACTTCATTCA
>NC_090754.1:73522983-73530483 GCF_036898095.1 Palaemon carinicauda
TTGAAGATCTCAGGCGAAAGAATGAAAACATGGCTGAGGAACTTGCCAATAAACAGGCTGTGATTGAAGCCCATGAAAATCAAATTGCTGATTACTATCAATCAATTCTAGAGTTGAAAGCCGAGCTGAAAATGGCACAGGAGAAAAATTATGTCCAAAATCAGATGGAATCAGCACTTGTGAAAGAGAAGGAAGCTCTGAAACAAGAGCTTGAAGATATAGTGACTTTGGATGAAGAAAACACAATGAAAATAGTTCAGTTGAATGAGGAACTGGAAAAGGCCAAGAAGGAAATCGAGGCTCATGACGAGCTGAAATCGATCCTTTTGGCAGAGAATGAAGATCTCAAAAAATCCAATGAGGAACGAAGCTTCCTTAATAAAGAATTGGCTATAGAGAAAATCAAACTAGAAAAAGACCTGATGGAGGCTCGTGCTAATAATCAGAAAAGGGTTCTAGAGCTGCAGGGGGAGATTTCTAAAGCTCTACTACAAAATCACGAGCTAAAGGAGGCAGTGTTCACAATTACAAAGAAGAACGAAGGTCTTCGAGAACAACTGGAGAACAAAAATAAACGAGAAAAAAATTTGAACGGTAAGATTGTTCGAATGACCAACTTAGAAGATCAAATGAAGAAAGAATTGTCTGCAGCGAAGGATGTCATTTCTTCACTGAAGAAGGAACTTCAGAAGAGAGATTTGGAAAACGTTATAAAAAAAGAAGGAATGAGTGAAGTTGAAAGGTGTGAAACTGCAGCAGAAGATGACAAAAAAGTAGTCGTTGTGAAGGAAGAAAAACAAGAAGGACAAGACGGACCCACAAGAAAACGTTTGGTAAGGAAACCAAAGAAGAAGAAACCAAAACGGGAAGTCTCTTACTCTTGGGCCCCCCTTGGATCCATAGTCCCGGTTCTGGAAATAGGCGAAAATAAGGTTCATAAGGAAGGAACTCAGGAGGAAAAAATCCAAAATAATTAAGTCAGAAACAAAACAAAAAATGAAAAAAGCAAAAAAAATATAAAATAAAAAAAAACCCAAAATAAGATAAAAAACCAAAAAAAAAAAAAAATTAAAAATTAAAAATTTAAAAAAAAATTTGTGATAAGAATTTTTTTTTATTTTTTGTAAGGGAATGTTTTTTTTTATTTTTATTTTGTGAAAGGAATATATTCTTATGTTATTTTGTGAAAGGAAAACTATTTTTTATTTCATAGCGATGTCGCTTAATTTATAAAAGGAATATACCGGTATTATTATTTTTGTGAAAGGAATATTATTTTTTAATTTTTTTTTTTTTTTTTTTTTTAGGTTGAAGGATGCCAGGCTTAACTGCCTAGGCTAATGATGCTTGTCTGAACTGCCTGGCATATTTGTTTTGTTTTTAGGTTTCAGGATGCCAGGCTTAACTGCCTAGGCTAATGATGCCTGTCTTAACTGCCTAGGCTAATGATGCCTGTCTTAACTGCCTGGCATATTTTTTTTATTTTTTTTAGGTTTAAGGATGCCAGGCTTAACTGCCTAGCCTAATGATGCCTGTCTTAACTGCCTGGCATATTTTTTTTTTTTTTTTTTTTTTTTTTAGGTTTAAGGATGCCAGGCTTAACTGCCTAGCCTAATGATGCTTGTCTTAACTGCCTGGCATATTTTTTTTTTTTTTTTTTTTTTTTTTAGGTTTTAGGATGCCAGGCTTAACTGCCTAGCCTAATGATGCTTGTCTTAACTGCCTGGCATATTTTTTTTTTTTTTTTTTTAGGTTTAAGGATGCCAGGCTTAACTGCCTAGCCTAATGATGCTTGTCTTAACTGCCTGGCATATTTTTTTTTTTTTTTTTTTTTTTTAGGTTTAAGGATGCAAGGCTTAACTGCCTAGCCTAATGATGCTTGTCTTAACTGCCTGGCATATTATTATAATTTTTTTTTTTTAGGTTAAAGGATGCCAGGCTTAACTGCCTAGCCTAATGATGCTTGTCTTAACTGCCCGGCATTTTTTTTTTTTTTTAGGTTTAAGGATGCTTGGTTTAACTGGCAAGCCTGATGATGCTTGGCTTACCTGCCTGGCATAATGATGCTTGGCTTAACTGCCTGGCCTAGTGATTTTTGGAATAACTGACCGGTCTAATGATGCTTGGCTTAACTGCCTGGCCTAGTGATTTTTGGAATAACTGACCGGTCTAATGATGCTTGGCTTAACTGCCTGGCTGGCTTTAATGCCTGTCCTAATGATGCTTGGCTTAACTGCCTGGCCTAATAATACTTGGCATAACTGCAAGGCCTAATGATGCTTGGCTTAACTGCTTGGCCTAATGATGCTTGGCTTAACTGCCTGGCCTAATGATGCTTGGCTTAACTGCCCGGCCTAATGAGGCTTGGCTTAACTGCCTGGCCTAATAATGCTTGGCTTAACTGCCTGGCATAATGATGCTTGGCTTAACTGCAAGGCCTATTGATGCTTAGCTTAACTGTCTGGCCTAATAATGTTTGGCTTAACTGCCTGGCAAAATGATGCTTGGCTTAACTGCAGGGCCTAATGATGCTTGGCTTAACTGACTACCTTAGTAATGCTTGGCTTAATTGCCTAGCCTAGTGATTTTTGGCTTAACTGCCTGGCCTAGTAATTTATGGCTTAACTGCCTGGCCTAGTGATTTTTGGCTTAACTGCCTGGCCTAATGATGCTTGGCTTAACTGCCTGGCCTAATAATGCTTGGCTTAACTGCCTGGCAAAATGATGCTTGGCTTAACTGAAAGGCCTAATGATGCTTGGCTTATCTGCCTGGCCTGATGATGCTTGACTTAACTGCCTGGCCTAATGATGCTTGGTTTAACTGCCTAGCCCGGTGATTTTTGGCTTAACTGCCTGGCCTACTGATTTTTGGCTAAACTGCCTGGCCTAGTGATTTTTGGCTTAACTGCCTGGCCTAATGATGCTTGGCTTAACTGCCTGGCCTAATGATGCTTGGCTTAACCGCCTGGCCTAAAGATGCTTGGCTTAACTGCCTGGCCTAGTGATGCTTGGCTTAACTGCCTGGCCTAATGATGCTTGGCTTAACTGCCCTGGCTAAGGATGTTTGGCTCAACTGACAGGGCTAAGGATGTTGGGCTTAACTACTTTGTCTGAGGGTGTATGGCTTAACTGCCTGGCCTAAGGATGTTTGGCTGAAATGCCTTATCTAAGAAGGTTTAGCTTAACTACCTGGTCTGTGTGTGGCTGAACTGTCCGGAAAAAAACGAAACGCTCAACTGGCTGGCCTAAAAAGAAGGGCCTAGGTGACTGGACTAAAAGTTTGGCATGAATGCCTGGACTAGGGATGTTTGGCTTACCTAATCTGTATAGGGGTACGAGGCTTAACTACCTAGGCTAAGGTTGTATGGCTTAAATACCTTGCCTTAGGAACTATGGCTTAGAGGCCATGCCTAAGGAAGTTTTACGTAACTGCCTCAGCTAAGGATGTTTAGCTTAACTGACTGGCCTAAGAATGTTTGGCTTAACTACCTGGCCTAAGGAGGGACAGCTTCCCTACCTAGCATAGGGATGCTTATCTTAACTGCCTGGCCTTATAATGCTTGAGTTAATTGTATTGCATAAAAATACTTGGCTTGGATACCTGGCATAAAGAAGCTTGCCCTAAATGCCTGGCATAAGGATGCTTAGCTTAAATGCCTGGCACAATTATGCTTGCCCTTGCAGAGCCTAATGATGTTTGGCTTAACTGCAGAGCCTAATAATGAATAGCTTAAATGCCTGGCCTAATGATAATGGCTTAAATGCCTAGCCTTACAATGAATGGCTTAAATATCTGGTCTTAGAATGAAAGGCTTAAATGCCTAGCCTTGTAATGAATGGCTTAAATGCCTGCGCTTAGGATGAATGGCTTAAATGCTTAGCCATAATATGAATGGCTTAAATGTCTGGCCTTAGGATGAATGGCTAAAATGCCTAGCCTTATAATGAATGGTTTAAATGCCTAGGCTCATAATGAATGGCTTAAATGCCTGGCATTAGGATGAATGATTTAAAAGGCTGGCCTTAGGATGAAAGGCTTAAATGCCTAGCCTTATAATGAATGGCTTAAATGCCTGGCCTTACAATGAAAGGCTTAAATGCTTAGTCTTATATTGAATGACTTAAATGTCTGGCCTTAGGATGAATGACATAAATGCTTAGTCTTATATTGAATGGCTTAAATGTCTGGCCTTAGGATGAATGACATAAATGCCTGACCTTAAAATTAATGGCTAAAAGTATGGCCTTGAAATGAATGGCTTAAATGCCTGGCCTTATAATGAATAGCCTAAAAGCCTTGGCCTTAGTACTAATGGTTTAAATGCCTGGCCTTATAATGATTGGATTAAATGATTGGCCTTAGTATGAATGGCTCAAATGCCTAGCCTTATAATGTTTGGCTTAAATGCCTGGCCTTAGGATGAATGATTTGGGCTTAGGATGGAAGGTTTAATGCCTGGCCAGAGGACGAATGGCTTAAATGCCTAGCCTGAAAATGAATGGCTTATATGTCTGGCCCTATAATGAATGGTTTAAATGCCTGGCCCTATAATGCAAGGCTTAAATGCCTGGCCTTAGAATGAATGATTTAAAAACCTGGCCTTAGGATGAGTCTTAAATGCCTAGCCTTATAATGAATGGCTTAAATGCCTGGCCTTAGGATGAACGATTTAAAAGCCTGGCCTTAGGATGAGTGCCTTAAATGCCTAGCCTTATAATGAATGGCCTAAAAGCCCTTTTTTAGGATGAATGGCCTAAATGGCAGGCCCTATAATGAATGGCTAAAAGCCTGGCCTTATATTGGGAGGCTTAATTACTTGGCGTAAGGATACTTGGCTTTAGGAAAGGGTCGTGGGAACCAAGCCTGCACATATAGAAGTTGGCAAAACCCACCTGATGAGCCCTTTGGTCTGGGCGAAACCCTTAAGTATGTCACAGTTGAAGTAAAAGTGGTAGTAGTATGTATGAATGGAATCAATATGTATGTATGTATGTATGTTTATACATACATACATACATACATACATACATATATATATATATATATATATATATATATATATATGTTTATACATACACTTATATATATATATATATATATATATATATATATATATATATATATATATATATATATAATATATATGTATATATATATATATATATATATATATATATATATATATATATATATATATATAAAACCACGAAGAAAAATATATAAATGCTGGATCGAAGTTAGTCTAATTAGCGACATAATGTGACTCACAAATAATAACTCCACTCAAGTCTTTTAATTCTTCCTTTAATGATTAAGATGCATAATTTATGCTTATCATTAGTCAGCTATCGTAATTTTTACGTACACACAAACATACACACACACCCACATGTCTCAATCTTTTTATAAGTTTTATCAAAATCCTTGTTCTGTTGATATAAGGAACATCTCTTCTTTATCATATTATTTGCAAATCTAAAACCAAATAGTGAAGTCATAAACGTCTTCTCTAGCTTGGTCATATAGTGGTAATATGAACTATAATTCTTCCTAGAATAAGTATTCTTTTAGAAATCGTACCCAAATGCATATCTGTGCAGCGTTCAATGCAATAATAAATCATTAAAAAGCTGACGGATTACCGATTTCTTCAGTCCTCGTCATTATGGTTGTGCCTGATATAATTTTTTTTGAAAGAAATTGCATCATTATTATTAAAACAACATTACATTTTCTCTGCTGATGCCAAAACACATTCTTTAACAATCTCTACATCTGTAAAAGGTTTCTTATGTTTGGCTAAGATCCATGCAATCATATGTTGTCTCTGTAAAATTCTCTGCAACATATGAAAAGTAAAGAATTGCCAGGGCTACTATATTCTGTTCCTTTTCACCTGGCCAAAATAAATAAACATTAAGACCCCAATTACTCAGTCATGGTAACTTGAAAGTCAATGATTCTTTGGTATGAGGTAAAAATATGGCTCTCCATTTACAATTATTTCTTTTTTTTAAGCGAGTTCAATTTCATGTAACCCTGATAGAGTAGTCGATATTTCTGAGTTCATATTTTTAGCCAGATGAACCTTTTCCTATTACCAATCTTAATAAAAGATGAGTGATACGGCAAAAGGATGAAATTTTTATGTAGCACTTAGGAATTTTTCTTTGATCACTGATGAATTCTCTACATTTCTCTTTCTCTCCTGCGAGCCGCCAATCTGGCCATTGCGAGCCGCCATTGGCTCGCGAGCCACGCAATGAAGACCACTGATATAGAGCAATGTCACTATCCCTTTCCCCTGCCATTCATGAGCTGTCCTTAAACCTATAATCCTTTAAAAGGAAGTGGGTAAAAGATTCAAAGAACATTGTTGCGAAAACCAGATGATGGGGATCGTAGAGTAAAAATATATAAAAATAAATAGAAAATATATGGCTTAAAGATGGACGAATTTTTTTTTATATTATCAAATCAAAGCCAAAAGATAAGATGAGACTGAAGTAATAATCTCCTACATAATAAAGAGCATTTCTGGCTCTATATATATATATATATATATATATATATATATATATATATATATATATATATATATATATATATATACATATATATATATATATATATATATATATATATATATACATATATATATATATATATATATATATATATATATATATATATATATATATCTTTCCTGTCACGCTCAGCTTACCCCTGTTCCTCAGGTGGGAGGGGTGAGAGTAGTCATACCCCGGTGGGAGGGGAGTGCGTGTATGCATGTATATCCAAATATTTAGCGGTCATTTTTGACGGGTCGCTTACACTGGTATATGTATAAAAGACCAAGTTCACAATATTCTTGGTGTGCATCACAAACTAAGCTACAATCATCTTAAGTCTCAATTTCAGGATCAACAAATCATGCAATGTCACCAAGCGAAATGAGGCGGCAAGTCCCGATCCTTAAAACTGAGATAGGGTCCTAAAGCTTGGACCATGGTACTTAATTATGCGTATGTACCAACCGTGTGTCACACGATCGTACATAAATTATTTTGTATATATTATGCTTGTATCTGCGCTCTTCCCTCGCACTAAAAAGAACCAGAATAAACATGTCTGCATGTTTCCTCTCTAACATTGTCTGTCTCTCGAACATGAAAATTCCTGTTGCCTTGAGGTTTTGTATATAAAGGAGAGTGTTCTTTAATAAAGTTACTCAGTAGATTGCATCCAGCCTTTGAGTCATCATTATCACCCATTGCTAGTCCACTTCAGGACAAAGGCCTCACACATGTCCTTCCACTTGTGTCTGTTTATGGTCTTTCTGTGCCAGTCTATAACCACAAATTTTCTTAGATCGTCAATTCATCGTCTTCTCTCCCCTTCCCTTGCTTCTTTTTCAATCTCTAAAAGAACCAGGGAAAGGAAGAAAAGACGATGGATCGACGGGTTAAGAAAATTTTGCGGGTATAGACTGGCAAAGA
>NC_090754.1:73555483-73557983 GCF_036898095.1 Palaemon carinicauda
CATCTATCCTCCTATCACCCAGAGCTTTCTTCACACCATCCATCCACCCAAACCTTGGCCTTCCTCTAGTACTTCTCCCATCAACTCTTGCATTCATCACCTTCTTTAGCAGACAACCATTTTCCATTCTCTCAACATGGCCAAACCACCTCAACACATTCATATCCACTCTAGCCACTAACTCATTTCTTACACCCGTTCTCTCCCTGACCACTTCGTTCCTAACCCTATCTACTCGAGATACACCAGCCATACTCCTTAGACACTTCATCTCAAACACATTCAATTTCTGTCTCTCCATCACTTTCATTCCCCACAACTCCGATCCATACATCACAGTTGGTACAATCACTTTCTCATATAGAACTCTCTTTACATTCATGCCCAACCCTCTATTTTTTACTACTCCCTTAACTGCCCCCAACACTTTGCAACCTTCATTCACTCTCTGACGTACATCTGCTTCCACTCCACCATTGGCTGCAACAATAGACCCCAAGTACTTAAACTGATCCACCTCCTCAAGTAACTCTCCATTCAACATGACATTCAACCTTGCACCACCTTCCCTTCTCGTACATCTCATAACCTTACTCTTACCCACATTAACTCTCAACTTCCTTCTCTCACACACCCTTCCAAATTATGTCACTAGTCGGTCAAGCTTCTCTTCTGTGTCTGCTACCAGTACAGTATCATCCGCAAACAACAACTGATTTACCTCCCATTCATGATTATTCTCTCCTACCAGTTTTAATCCTCGTCCAAGCACTCGAGCATTCACCTCTCTCACCACTCCATCAACATACAAGTTAAACAACCACGGCGACATCACACATCTCTGTCTCAGCCCCACTCTCACCGGAAACCAATCACTCACTTCATTTCCTATTCTAACACATGCTTTACTACCTTTGTAGAAACTTTTCACTGCTTGCAACAACCTTCCACCAACTCCATATAACCTCATCACATTCCACATTGCTTCCCTATCAACTCTATCATATGCTTTCTCCAGATCCATAAACGCAACATACACCTCCTTACCTTTTGCTAAATATTTCTCGCATATCTGCCTAACTGTAAAAATCTGATTCATACAACCCCTACCTCTTCTAAAACCACCCTGTACTTCCAAGATTGCATTCTCTGTTTTATCCTTAATCCTATTAACCAACACTCCACCATACACTTTTCCAACTACACTCAACAAACTAATACCTCTTGAATTACAACACTCATGCACATCTCCCTTACCCTTATATAGTGGTACAATACATGCACAAACCCAATCTACTGGTACCATTGACAACACAAAACACATATTAAACAATCTCACCAACCATTCAAGTACAGTCACACCCCCTTCCTTCAACATCTCAGCTTTCACACCATCCATACCAGATGCTTTTCCTACTCTCGTTTCATCTAGTGCTCTCCTCACTTCCTCTATTGTAATCTCTCTCTCATTCTCATCTCCCATCACTGGCACCTCAACACCTGGAACAGCAATTATACACACACACACACACACACATATATATATATATATATATATATATATATATATATATATATATATATATATAACATATATTATATATATAAACATATATATGCAACATATAATATATATATATATATATATATATATATATATATATATATATATATATATATATATATATATATATATATGCACACACGCATATGCTGTGTATGTTTATATCTTTGTGAATTAGCACCAATGATAAAAAAACTTTCTCGATCTCCACAACCTAAATCTAATCAGAAATTAAAACTTAGATGTTGATAATAAGTGATAAGCAATTCCAAAATATGAAAGTTAAAAAAGGTACAATGTAAGAAGACTTTTAATATTCATAAATAACTGGTGAAATGTGATGAATACACATACGCACACACGTATAAACAGTATTGGCAATGTTATGTTGGCAAACAATTAGTGAACTTGAACAACAGTGAACTTGCCATACAAACACATACACACACATATGTGTATGTTTGTAAAGTGTTACATCTACATGTGCTATCAACTTCATCCAATTTATTGATGGGAAAACAAATGTATTTGCAAAGTGAAGAATGCAATCTCCAGTCCCATCTTCCAGGAGAAATTGTCAATTTGGATAACCTTCTTTAGAGAGACCGGAGGTGTATTATTTTCTTCGCTTGAACAGCTTTTTTTCCCCTGAGCATATAAATTTCTTTTTAATCTGTTTTCTGTAAATAAATCTTTAAGATTTCTTATTTCCGTTACCAATGATCCATAGTCTAAGTTAAAATCTCTCTCCTCTCTCTCTCTCTCTCTCTCTCTCTCTCTCTCTCTCTCTCTCTCTCTCTCTCTCTCTCTCCGTCACATTTTTGTTTTTAAGAAGATTAAAAAACTTCTATTCACAAGGTACTTGTCTTCATTTTCAATTTTACATTTTCTACCCATAAAACATAAACGTACATGACAAAGGAGAGAGAGAGAGAG
>NC_090754.1:73570483-73592983 GCF_036898095.1 Palaemon carinicauda
ATTTATTTATGCAAACAATTATTTCTTTAAAATTAAACTGGTTTCCGTCACTCCTTTTTTATCTGTACACACACACACACACACACACACACACACACACACACACACACACACATATATATATATATATATATATATATATATATATATATATATATATATATATATATATATATATATATATATTTAAATTAATAGCACCCTATTGTTACAAGACTTCTTCTAAGGTTAGAGCCTTATTATCTTGTATCTCAAGAAGATGTGAAAATCATGTCTATTATTATAATTACTTGCTAAGCTACAACCCTAGTTGGAAAAGCAGGATGCTATAAGCCCAGGGGCCCTAATAGGGAAAATAGCCCAGTGAGAAAAGGAAACAAGAAAAATAAAACATTTCAAGAACAGTAACGTTAAAATAAATATTTCCTATATAAACTATGAAACCTTTAACAAAACAAGAGGAAGATAAATTAGATAGAATAGTGTGCCTGAGTGTACCCTCAAGCAAGAGAACTCTAACACAAGACATTGGAAGACCATGTTACAGAGGCTAAGGCACTACCCAAGACTAACGAACAATGGTTTGATTTTGGAGTGTCTTTCTCGTAGAAGAGCCGTTTATCGTCTACAAAGAAAAATAGAACCACTGACGATGAAAAGCGATGTCTCCTTGAAACAAACCCCTTTAGATAAAGTAAACCACATATAAAAAAAAAAACAGCGTATAATCCTAAGAAAATAAAAGTTCATCTCCTCTTAAAATAAAATAAAAAAATAACTCCACCTTCGTCCTCAAGAAAGATACTGAAATCTATTTTAGCCAAAAAGAAAGTCGCCGTATTAAAACTAATGATTAGCAGCTTTTCTAGGAAAAGGATACTCCAAAATCAAACCATTGTTCTCTAGTCTTGGGTAGTGCCATAGCCTCTGTACCATGGTCTTCCACTGTCTTGGGTTAGAGATTTCTTGCTTGAGGGTACACTCGGGTACACTATCTCACTTCTCTTCCTCTTGTTTTGTTAAAGTTTTCCTAGTTTATATAGGAAATATCTTTATAAATGTTACTGTCCTTAAAATTTTTTATTTTTCCTTGTTTCTTTTTCTCACTAGGCTATTTTCTCCGTTGGGGCCCCTGGGCTTATAGCATCTTGCTTTTCCAACTAGGTTTGTACTTTAGCGACTCATAATAATAATAATTAGGAAAGGGATTGAAGCATCTTCGCAAGGCCAAAGTGTAATTCATCCTCATATAAAAAGAATAACCATGTAAAATAATATTCAAACTTTTAAGCAGGAACATGATGAGCTGTTAAGGAACTGGTTAGACTCATTACTTGGACTAGAACATATGCAAAAGAAAACATTCAATTGCAGGGACAACTCCACAAAAATAATAACAACATCGACAATAAAAAGGGACAGCATTCATTACTACGCTTACGAGAATGAAACAAACAGAAGCCAGATTAATCTCGACTCCAAGTATTATTCTTTTAATTTTGAGCCAACGTTCAAACACCATTATTAAAATGTAAATAAACTACTCGGTGTTGTATTATAATGTTATATTATATGAATAATAAAGAATGACTCTACACCGGGATTGGATATGTGATAAAAACTGAGGAAAAGTAATACCAATATAAGAGAAGAATCTTGCGCATTTTAAGTTAGAAGATTGTTCACAATGAATTAGAAAGACTCCAAATTGAAATAATACTTCAATTGATGAGAAAACAGATAACTAATTGGTTTATATCAATCTGGCATGAAACCAATAAGGGTTGTTGTGGCCTGGTGATAGCCAGACTGGGGTCCAGGTCCCGGTCAAACTCGTTAGTTCCTTTGGTCTTTACAACCTCACCATCATTGCGAGCTAAAGATGTGGGTTTAGGGGAGCCTATAGTTCTATCTGCTGAGTCATCAGTAGCCATTGCTTGGCTCTCCTTGGTCCTTGTTTAGGTGGAGAGGGGGCTTGGGCGCTGATCATATGTACTGTACAGTATATATGACCAGTCTGTAGGGCATTTTCGTGCTTAATAGAGCAATGTCACTGTCCTTTGCCTCTGCCATTCATGAGCGGTCTTTAAACCTTTAAGTGTTTCTTGAAAGATGTTTACCATGGTTTCAACAAGAAAAACATTCTCTCTCTCTCTCTCTCTCTCTCTCTCTCTCTCTCTCTCTCTCTCTCTCTCTCTCTCTCTCTCTCTCTCTATAAAAAAAACCATAAAAATCAATGACACGCTATTTGTTCGTGAAGCCCTAAACGTCTTATTCAAAGGCAATAAACGGAACACTTAATATTTCTTTCTTTGTAAGGATATAAGGTCAAAGGATACCATTCATTTTGTCTAGAGCAAAAGGAGGCAGAAGGTAATTTACACCACGGTCTCTCTCTCTCTCTCTCTCTCTCTCTCTCTCTCTCTCTCTCTCTCCCTTAGCACAAATCAATCAAGAGGCAACGGATACAAACTGGAATTGAAAAAACACACCACCACTCAATATGGCAATTTCTTTACATACAAAATACAAATACATGGAATAGACTTTCAGCGGATGTAGTAAATAGTAACTCGGTAAACGAGTTCAAGAATAAGTTAGATAAGATCATAAGAACTCTCTAAATGTTTAAAGTGAATCGCTCTACCCAAGAGCAAATAGAGTGGACTAAAATGTCTTTAGGACATCCAAAATCCTTGTAACTCTCTCTCTCTCTCTCTCTCTCTCTCTCTCTCTCTCTCTCTCTCTCTCTCTTTCTCTCTCTCTCTCTCTCTGTAAAAGAGTTCAAGAATAAGTTAAACAAGATTATAAGAACTCTCTAAATGGTTACACTAAATCTCTTATACCAAAGAGCAAATGGAGTGTCCGCGGATGGACTAAAAAGTCTTTGAGACATCCCAAATCATTGTAACTCTCTCTCTTTACATAAAAAGATGGAGATTTTTCACTTGATGCACTGCTAAAGTTAAAGTTTTTATTGTTTATATATGAAATATTTATTCTAATATTTTTACTGTTCTTAAAAAACTTTATTTTTCTTTGTTTCCTTTCCTCACTGGGCTATTTTCTCTGTTGGAGCCACTGGGCTTATAGCATCCTGCTTTTTCAACTAAGGTTGTTGTAGCTTAGCAATTGATAATAATAATAATAATAATAATAATAATAATAATAATAATAATAATAATAATAATAATAATATTGTTCCCTCGTATCATTTTGTTCCCTTTTCTCTATAACTTTTACAAGTAAAACAGTTATGGAAGAAGTTTATAGAGCGTCAGTACTCGACAGGGAGTGAAATCAGGAAAGAGGGGATTACAGGTGATTTTCCAGAGGCGGTAAGCCATTTTCAGTCCTAGAGAAAGGTTATTTCCCAATTCTTATAATACGAAAACAGGAAAATCTACACTATCGACTCTTTAAAATACACTGCACCAGATATGATAGTGATGGGGACTTATTCATACAGAATATTAAACAAACTGACGAACATCAGCTAGGAATGGAAAATGTTACAATTTGTACAAAGAGGCATAAAGATAACATCATCCAAAATAAAGATAAGAAAAACACAGTTCAGCATTTCTTCGATGGGGTAAATGCTACTTTATAGGAAAAGATAAACAAATTTTAGGAAAAAAATAAGTAAAATAACCGAGGTGAAAACATGGGAGTAAATAATATCGAATGCCATGATAAAACATCCAAACGTCCTTAATTAGGTAATTGGAGTATACTAGATCAACCTTTAAAGAAGATAGTCAGCGAGACACGCATTAAGCCTAATGAACTCTCTCTCTCTCTCTCTCTCTCTCTCTCTCTCTCTCTCTCTCTCTCTCTCTCTCTCTCTCTCCTATTGACATGACAGAGCATATAATGTGATCAGCATAAATAATGATGTGAGCTCAGATATGGGCATTGTCCAGGCAATCTCCGTCCTCTCACAAGAAAAAACTCCATCCAATTCATATTACCTTGATGTTATTTCTATTTTCAAGGTAGGTGTTTTGCAAAGAACACCGATGAAAACGACTTTATTCTTACATTGAAAATGTGGAATACAGTATCAGTTAGTTACTAAAAAGGTTAATAAAGTTTATATTTTCCTTATAGAATAAACGGGCAAACATAACATTTTAAGACAAGAACACATCAAACTGAGTAGAAACAAGCAAGAAGATCAAGAGGGAGGCAAAGACTTAGATGGTGAGATAAGGTGACAAATGGTATAAAGAAAAGAGATTTGGTGGAAGAGGATGTCTTGGATAGAAAGGTACTGGAGATGGCGCATCAGGCAACCGACCCCTTAATGTAGGGATAACGGTTGAAAGAAGGAGAGTTATTATTATTATTATTATTATTATTATTATTATTATTATTATTATTATTATTCATCATCATTACTTGCTGAACCATAACCCTAGTTGGAAAAGCAGGATGCTATAAGCCCAGGGGCTCCAACAGGGAAAATAGCTCAGTGAGGAAAGGCAACAAGGAAAAATAAAATATTTTAAGAAGAGCAACAATTTCAAAATAAATATCACTTTATAAACTATAAAATCCTTAAAACAAAAGGAAGAGAAATAAGATATAAGATAGTACAGTGTGCCTGAGTGTACCCTCAAGCAAGAGAACTCTAACCCGCGTTAGAGAACAATGGTTTGATTTTGGAGTGTCCTTCTCCTAGAAGAGCTGCTTATCATAGCTAAAGTCTCTCTTCTACCCTAACAAAGAGGAAAGTGGCCACTGAACAATTACAGTGCAGTAAGAAGAATTGTTTGGTAATCTCAGTGTTGTCAGGTGTATGAGGACAGAGGAGAATATGTAAAGAATAGGCCAAACTATTCGGTGTGAGTGCGATAAGGCAAAGGGAAAATGAACCGTAACCAGAGGGAAGGATCTAATTTAGTACTGTCTGGCCAGTCAAAAGACTCCATAACTCTCTAGTGGTAGTATCTCAACGGGTGGGTAAAGTTAAATGGAGTCAAACATTTTCTCTCTTGTATGTTTATGATAGCGAAGCATATGACTTGAAAGACTTGCAAGATTTTTATTACTTCTTAATGTTTTACTTAAACATCAGATTTTTATATTTAAAGCAGGATACCGAGAATATACTAATATGCTATCTCTCCATTTGTTCTGCATCAATATAATTATTATGGTAAAATTGCTGAACAATAGCATGACTTATTTAATGAAGAGTTATAATATAATGATCATTAATGTCGTAAAATTGTTACACAATAGCGTGAATATGCAATAAAAAACTGTAACGCATAAATTGAATTCATGTAATGGAAACATTTTTCATAATTTGTTGACTTTTTATTGCCATTATCATTACAATTATTATTGCAATTATAATTACTTGTTACTGAAATAAGCAGCAGTATTATAATTAGTAGCAAACCTCATAAATAGAGTAGAGGAGATCTATATAATAAAAATTACCACCCAAAGAGACAATAATTTCCAGAGAAGAAACTTTTCCTCCCTACTGATCCCTTTTCTCTGAAAAAAAAACATTCAAAATCCGGAACATATGTCCTTTTCCTCGAACTATAAATTGCCTGTGTTCATAACTCCTAAGGCTGCCGATATTTCCTGCTCCCTGGGGGCTGATATTTACTTAAAGAATATAACTTACAGGGCAATAAGGATAGGTAACGGGGGGAAGCAGTCGATATTTCAACCGAATTCTGCACCCAGCTTTAGCGGAGGGGGACCAAATTCCACCGGAAAAAATTCGTTGTAAAATGTTAGAATAATCTTTATAATAGAATAACTTTATTGCTCCCTTATAATATGAACTTTATTATGTCATTTGCTCATGTACGTAGTAGGTTGGCCAAGCAACAGCCACCCATTGAGATACTACCGATAGAGACTTATAGTCCTTTGACTGGCCAGACAGTACTACATTGGATCCTTCTCTCTGGTTACGGTTCATTTTCCCTTTCCCTACTCAGACACCGAATAGTCTGGCCTATTTTTTACATATTCTCCTCTGTCCTCATACACCTGACAACACTGAGATTACCAAACAATTCTTCTTCCCACAAGAGAGTTTACTACACTGTCATTGCTCAGTGGCCACTATCCTCTAGGTAAGGATGGAAGCAGCTCATCTTGGAGGACACTCCTAAATCAAACCATTGTTCTCTAGTCTCGGGTAGTGTCATAGCCTCTGTACAATGGGCTTCCACTGTCTTGGGGTAGAGTTCTCTTGCTTGAGGGTACACTCGGGCTCACTATTCTATCTTATTTCTCTTCCGCTTGTTTTTTTTAAAGGTTTTTATAGTTTATATAGGAAATATTTATATTGTTACTGTTCTTAAAATACTTCATTTTTCCCTGTTTCCTTTCCTCACTGGGCTATTTTCCCTGTTGGAGCCCCTGGGCTTATAGCCTTCCCCTTTTCCAACTAGGGTTGTGGCTTAGCGATTAATAATAATAATAATAATAATAATAATAATAATAATAATAATGATAATAATAATAAAAATGAGATTTACTATCAACATTATAATATTTTAACATTATTTAATGCGTATTATAAGTCTTTATAGTTTATATATGAAATATGTATTTCAATGTCGCTAGCGCTCTTAAAATATTTTATTTCAATTGTCCATTACTTCTCTTGTAGGTCATATATTTCCTTATTTCCTTTCCTAACCGGGCTATTTTTCATGTTGGAGCCCTTGGGCTTATAACATCCTGCTTTTTCACCTAGGGTTGTAGCTTAGCTAATAATAATAATATTGATGATGATGATTGATTGATTGATTATGAGTTATCTGGCATCCTTTGAAGATGATGATGATGATGATGATCACAATAATAATAATAATAATAATAATAATAATAATAATAATAACAAATAATAGTAATATCAATAATAATAATAATAACAAATAATAATAATAACAATAATAATAATAATAATAATAAACTCAACTTGACTTTTAGTAAGTCTCCGGCATATCTCTCATTACCAATATCCTTATTAATTGCTCGAACATAATTGCCTTTATCAGTAATGTCAGCAACATAAAAAAAGACCGATCAAAGCCATTATTTGATATCTTCCTCCATAAAAACTGTATTATCATTACTATTGTTTTAAGCCTTATTCATGTATACGCGCACATACACATGTTTATATATACATATATATATATATATATATATATATATATATATATATATATATATATATATATATATGTGTGTGTGTGTGTGTGTGTGTGTGAAAAATGTAAAACTATAAATGTGGAAGAAATATAAATTTTAAACCAAATCATTCATAATAAACATTAATCCAATTTAATAAGAAAAAATAACAAATAACACAGCTACCTATAAATACCATCGACACAAATACTCACGCTTGCTTGACATAATTAAACATATAAGCAAAAGACCCAAATAAATAAACAAAGGATCTTATTCTTGCGTGTTCTCTCACACAAGGTAACTTTAACTCAAAGCACTAGAAGACCAAAGCAAAGAGGGTAAGGCGCAGACAAGTGTTTAAGAACATTGCTTATACTTTATAATGTCACTACCTATACAGGAGAAAGCTGACGAAATATAACGATTCATATAACCCAGCTACCCAGGAGAGTTCCATTTTCAGAATCAGTAATATAGTTATTATTATTACTAGCCAAGCTACAACCCTAGTGGGAAAAGCAAGATGCTACAAGCCCAAGGGCTCCAATAGGGAAAAATAGCCCAGTGAGAAAAGGAAATAGGGAAATAAATAAATGATGAGAACAAATTAACAATATATTATTCTAAAAACAGTAACAACGTCAAAACAGATATGTCCTATATAAACTATAAAAAGACTCATGTCAGCCTGGTCAACATAAAAACATTTGCTCATAACTTTGAACTTTTGAAGTTCTACTGATTCAACTACCCGATTAGGAAGATCATTCCACAACTTGGTAACAGCTGGAATAAAACTTCTAGAATAATGATTATCAACTCTGAGACCAACGTAGATAAAATATAAATCTTATAGCATGTTTATTACCATCACCCACAACGATATCAATACCCATTTAGGGTTGCGGTCGCCTGATGGAAACGTCCCATGTTTTACAGTCTGCTGTACAGTCGGTGTCAAAACTGATGCAACCAACTTCAGAGGATTTCCTTCGAAATTCAAAAGCTGGCAACTTCAACGCGTATCTCAAAAAACTTATTTTTTTCCTACACTGAAATCAATATCAAACAAAATAAAGCTAACATATGATGCACAATTATCCTATCTATCTATCTATATATATATATATATATATATATATATATATATATATATATATATATATATATATATGTAATAATCATATATTACATGTTTAAAACACATGACGTAATAGGTCATTGTAGAAGTAGAAGCTAGCGTGAGAAGTGCTGTAGTCAGATCATAGCAGGATGCGAATACCAGATCTCAGCAATGTAACATTTTTATGAAGAATAAACACAAATACGAATCGAATCGTGAGAAAGAGTTGTGTCGCCACCGGATGCAGGTGTCTTCCTATACTGATGTTTAGTTTACATTATGTGTTTAAATGCTGAGATAACTGACTATATATCTGTGATATCGATATTTTAGCCAGTTATTACTAAGACATCATAAGGAATGGTCATCCGACCAAACCATCTATACTCATGTGATGGAGATGTTAACACAGTTGTTTTTAAAGAATAAACCATTTTAAAGTTAACTTACTTGACTTTACTTGAAGATGTAACATACCAACTAACCTACTTAATGTGTGTTAACAACAGTAGCACACTAATATATATAGATATAAGAATTATAAGAAAAAATATACTTGTTATCACATAAAGAGAATGACAATAATTGGAATGAAATACACTAACTGGCAATCTCATGCGTTTCTAACGAACTGCGTACGATGAATTTTCCATTTTGTTGCATCAGTTTTGGCTCCTACTGTACTGGGGTTCGATCTCCGATCAAGCTCGATAGTTTATAATAGTGCCAGGAACCTCACCATCCTTGAGAGCTACGGATGTCCCAACAGCTATTGTCTAGCCCTCCTTCGTCCTGGCTTGATGCAGAGGGGACTTTGGAGCTGATCACAGGTATATATGCCCAGTCTCTAAGGCATTGTCCTTCCCCTTGCCTCTGCCCTTCATGAGTAACCTTTAAACCTAAACATATCAGATAAAAGTTTCAATCGCTTCGGATATCACTTTCATTGAATCCACATAAGATTAGAGAAATTGGCCTTGACAAGAACCCTCCTATCGAATCAATATCTGGAGATTATGCAATTAAACACATAACTAAATATGCTCGTAAACCTGAAATGTATAAGTACTAGAAAGAGAAAATATAAGGATTTCAATCAATCATGTAGCGGATACATTCCAATCAGCTTTGGGTTCGGGGCGGAAGTTAGAATCAGCTTTAGGCGACAGTGTCCCAATCAGCTTAAGGCTACGAGGAGAGCTTAAAATCAGCTTTAGGCAATATAGTGTACATCCGCTATGGGTCAAATTGATAGTTCTAATTAGATTTTGGTCTCAGAGTAATTTAAATCAACTTAATACCAGCCACCCGTTAAAATACTACCGCTAGAGAGTTATGGGGTCCTTTGACTAGCCAGACAGTCCTATATTGGGTCCTTCTCTCGGTTAGGGTTCATTTTCCCTTTGCCTTCACATACACCAAATAGTCTGGCACATTTCTTTACACATTCTCCTCTGTCCCCATACTCTTAACAACGCTGAGATACCCAAACAATTCTTCTTCACGCAAGGGATTAACTACTGCACTCTGTTCAGTGGCCACTTTCCTCTTGGCAAGGGCAGAAGAGACTCGTTAGCTATGGTAAGCAGCTCTTCTAGGAGGACACTCCAAAATCAAACCACTGTTCTCTAGTCTTGGATAGTGCCATAGCCTCTGTACCATGGTCTTCCACTGTCTTGGGTTAGAGTTCTGTTGCTTGAGGGTACACTCGGGCACACTAATCTATCTTATTTCTCTTCCTCTTCTTTTGTTAAAGTTTTTATAGTTTATGTGGGAAATATTTATTTCAATGTTGTTACTGTCCTTAAAATATTTCATTTTTCCTTGTTTCTCTTCCTTACTGAGTTATTTTTCCTGTTGCGGACCCTGGGCTTATAGCATCCTGCTTTTCCATCTAGGGTTGTAGCTTAGCAAGAAATAATAATAATAATAATAATAATAATAATAATAATAATAATAATAATAATAATAATAATAATGGGATTTAGTCGAATGTTTAGTTTCAGGCGGCTCCAATTAGTCGTAGGCCAAGAGATATTTCAATTCAAGTTAAGTCGAGAGGGTAGTTATGACAACTGCAGGCCCTGGATGTTGTATCAGTCAGCTGTATCCCCAAATGAACGGGGCTCATAAGCCTCATTAACAGCAGGAAGAGCTGGTCAGATTTGGAAGCAAATAATGATCCATAAGACATTTAATCTGAAGTGAAAAGAATCACTAGTTCAGAAATAGCCTGATCCCATCCGTAATTATTTGTGCACAACATCATCATGCAATATAAAAATGTCTGCTTATATAAAGAAATATACATTTTTATCAAACTACATTCATGACTTGATACATATTGCATATTTATCACATGTTAGGTCTCGCGATTTTTATCCGTATATACATGTTTACTCATACATTTACATAAAACATTTTTTTTAAGTCCACAAATAGTATACAAATGATTGATCTCAAAAGATTTAGTCTTATTTCTTTCATTCACATTCAACATCCAAACATTGATTCCACGAAGAATTAGCTTAAGAATCGCTTCGAAATCTCATAGAGTGTCTTCCTACAGTTTTAATGGATTTAAAGGCAAGTCATGAATAGTAGAGGCAAGGGACAGTGACATTGTCCTATCATGCAGGACAATGCCCTAGAGATTGACCATATTTCATATGATCAGTGCCCAAGCCCCTTCTCCACCCAACCTAGGACCAAGGAAGGCCAGGCAATGGCTGCTGATGACTCAGCACATAGACCTAGAGGCTCCCCTCAATCCCCCTTCCTTAGGTCACTAGGATGATGAGGTTGCAGCGACCAAAGGAACTAATGACTTTGAGCGGGACTCGAACCCCAGTCTGGCAATCACCAGCCCACCACAAGTCTCATTACTCCATTTTAATACAAGAATTATTACCTTCCATGCCTAGCCTATTAAGTGACTCACCTCTTATTCTACCGGTATCGGGTTTATTTACTTCATTAAATACCGTATGAGAGAACAAGTTAATCACCAAATGCGTACCGATAGGAAGACAGCATGGTGTCAGCAAGAGAATGAGCAAGTTCTTGGAGAGTCCACGGAAGAAAGGGTAGTGTATGAAGGGATTGCTAAGCCTAATATCCTTCATGTACATAAAATTTGGATGATGATACGAATGATATAAAAGACGAAGCTGTTAAAAAGAAACTCTTTACATAGTATATCCTATATGATACGTAATTCAAGAGTAACAGTTGGTTGTGATGGCCTGGTGGTAGCGTCCTCGCTTGGTGATTGGCAGAGTGGGGTTCGAGTCCCGCTCAAACTCATTTAGTACCTTTGGTCGCTGCAACCTCATCATCCTTGTGAGCTAAGGATGAGGGTTTGGGAGAGACTATAAGTCTATCTGTTGAGTCATCAGCAGCCATTGTCTGGCCCTTCTTGGTCTTAGCTTGGGTGGAGAGGCGGCTTGGGCGCTGATCATATGTAATATGATCAGCCTCTTGGGTATTGTCCTGCTTGATAGGGCAATGTCACTGTCCCTTGCCTCTGCCATTCATGAGTGGCCTTAAAAGACTTTATAGATAAATAGATACAGTACAGTAAGTGATAAATAAAATGGAAATGAGTTTTGAAAAGGCTTTAGTTACTTGGAAGTAATGGAAGAGGCTGGAAATATTGCAAAACCTGGAATTGTTATGATGATCGAGAAGAAGATCTTGCAAGAGCTGAACAGATGTTGTGGAAAAGGTATTGGGAAAAATTGACATTAATAACCAGGAAGTGTAGGAGAGTCTACAGATAGATCTATATTGAATCTTCTGCAAAGAAGTATGAAGCAGGGCAAGGGGCTTATTCATCATTTCAGCAAATAAAGAATGAATACGTCGTCGACTATTGTGTTTGCATTGTTAGAGAAGACGGATCAATGTTCTATACTATATACATACAGTATATATATATATATATATATATATATATATATATATATATATATATATATATATATATATATATATATACATATAAATATAAATATATATATATATATATATATATATATATATATATATATATATATATATATATATAATATATATATATATACACTGTATGTGCGTGTGTGTGTGTACGTAACGTGGACAAAAGGTTTGTTTATCGTCATGATCAGCAAAGTTGTACTAGTCAGGACCACTCATACAAGGTTGGTTTGCTGAGAGCGATAACACAAAATCTCCCACCATCACCAATCCGCAGTTGCTGAGCGTGGTGATGAAAAATAACCAAACCCCAGACATGTCTGAGGCTTTGTCCTGCAGTGGACTAGAAACTGCTGCATTTACAGAGAGAGAGAGAGAGAGAGAGAGAGAGAGAGAGAGAGAGAGAGAGAGAGAGAGAGAGAGAGAGAGAGAGAGAGAGAGAGAGAGAGAGATTTAAAAAGTGGCAGAATGACTGGATTAAGGATTTGTTTATAAATCGATATCAAAAGAGGTTTAAGGACCTATGGAAAACTTTGTATATAACACAGACTCTATGGCTCTTGAAAAAATAGGATTATGACGAGACAGATAGACACAAAAGGAAGAATCTGCCGATGAAGCATAAAATGAATGGCACTCCATTGAAAGAGGACCGGAAGGTCAAGGCAAGAACTTCGGTAACCTGTCTATACAGTGCACGATGGATCATTACTTTTCTTAGAATATTTTATTCTAATTTTTCATTAAATCTGTTGTAGTTTATTTAGTTCGTTGTTTTCTTTCCTCATTAAGCTATTTTTCCTTGTTGAAGCCCTTGGGATTACAATATCCTGCGTTTCAAACTAGGGTGGTGTCTTAGCTAGTAATAATAATAATAATAATAATAATAATAATAATGGGCCGAGTTAGAAAGGAAAATACAGCTCAAATAGAACGATTGAAGGAAAAGAGAGAGAGAGAGAGAGAGAGAGAGAGAGAGAGAGAGAGAGAGAGAGAGAGAGAGAGAGAGAGAGAGAGAGAGAGAGAGTAATCAGCTAAAATTTAATGAATTTTCAAAAGGTTTTAAAGCTGAATCAAACAGCAAACATTTGATTTCAAAGAACTTAGAAAATTAATGAGAACTTTGCGAAAGAGAAAGCAATCGGAAATATAGCAACGGCATAAAACTGATACTTTTTTAATGTTGTAACACCATCAGGAGGGATGGAAGAGAATCTGACATATAGCAAGTAGAATAAAACAATGAAAAAAAAAAAACACAATAAATATCCAAAACAAAAGGTTTTGAGAATTCTGCCAAAAGAGAATTTATTGGAAATTATGGAAGGTTTTCTAAGTTAATAAAATCACCTTAATCAACACTACTTAATTATTGGGGGTTCTCTTAATGGCACTACTTGTGTCCTCTATTCATTTCATGGAACTTTTATAAATTAAAAAAAAAAATCGTTACAGAAGTTTTGTTTCAATTGTTTTTTTTCTCTTTCTCATTCTTATATGTAAGTCTTTCACGCAATGCAGTTAATACACACTGACAGCGTTTGGAGTTATTTTTTATTTTCAAATTGAATTTCTTTTATTCTTCAATTATAACAAATAATATCGGAGGTCAATGACCATAGATGTCAGGATGCCAGAAAACTCCAAATCGATTAATCAATCAATCCGGCATCGTTAATACGAGATTCGGATTTCCTTTTCTATATATATATATATATATATATATATATATATATATATATATATATATATATATATATATATATATATATATATATATATATATATATATATATATATATATATATATATATATATATATATATAATATATATATATATACATGTATATATATATATATACACATGTATATATATATATATATATATATATATATATATATATATATATATATATATATATATATATATATATTACACATGTCATGATGCCATCTATTTCCATCCTAGCTTTATATGCAGTGAGAATTTTATTTTGATGCAAGCTTCTTTCTTGCTGCACGTTTCCATTTATAGTCATTCCTATCTTTCCAATCAGTCTCCCCTTCACACGGCTCTATTTTTCATATCTATTCAAATCAACTACGTATTTCAATCGAATAATCCCACATGACTGTCTTTTTCATCTTTTCTTCTATTCCTTAATTTTACGCTTGTACTCAGTCCTTCTTCTTTCGACCTTATCAGTCCCACTATACAGCAGGGTCGACCGCTAGAGTCAACCCTCTCCATCTAATTCTATTCCTAGCATATCGTCCCCTCCAAGTCCCAGCCCACCCATATCTCTCCTCACCACATATCCATTCATCTTGCTCTCTTGACTAGTTCCACCTCCTCCCTTATTAAATTACCATAGTATCTCATAAGAGCTTCCTTACTCTTATTTTTTGCATTACATACTCCACATATATTTCTTATATTTTGACTCTCCCTCCTTTGCAGATGTGATATTCCAGCAATTCATCCCATCATCCTCATCTCGATTCTTTCCAACAGATCCTCCTCTTTACTCTTAAGTGCTTAAATTTCTGCCCCATATATAGTACAGGCGTGATAAACCATTTTTAATTTATGGCCTTTTATCGTCTAAAAAAACTCCAGTTCTTCTCTCCATCCTTTTCCATGCTTTTTTTTTCCACTGACTGCTTTCTCAGTACCTCCCTCCTCTGTTAACATTGATACTAAGTAGTTAAACTCATTATTCTGTTTTAGCACTGTACCATCTTCCACTTCTCCATGAACTTTTCTAATACTGATAATTAACAATGTTTTACTTTCAACCCTTTCATTTCAATGGCTTCTTTCCATGGAAAAAAAACCTTTATTGTAGTTTTTCTGTGTCTGCTATAAGGACTAAATCATCAGCAAACACCCGTTCCACAACTCCTCATTATTCCATAATTCTGATGCCAAAGTGTCTATAACAACGAGGAACCGGAATGGATTCACAGCATATCCCTGATAGAGGCCAACTTCCAAAGGGTTAGTCTCTCAATATTCTGTCTTCAGTGATTCCTCGCAAACCTTTCCAACTTCTCTCTTTAAAACACCAACAAACTAACCTTCTTAGTACCCTATCATATGCCTTTTTCAGATCCGCAAAACACAAGTAAACTTTCCTGTTTCTTTCTACATACTTCTCTATAAAGATATAATTTACTGTGTCCTTTCGTTTCTTAAACCTAAACTGCTGCTCACGCATGCCTATCAACCTTCTTTCATTCTTTATAGTATCTTGAATACAGGCTCCCAAGGCCAGTTCCCAAAGTTCAACACGTCTCCTTTTCGTTTACACAATTTAATCAACCAACTTTCCTCCCAGTCCCTTGGTATTTCCTTTACATCTCAAAACTTTTTCTATAGTGTGTTTTATTTACTTTTCTATTCTAAATAATATCCTCAATTTCACTCGTTCTGATGTTTTCCATTGGTTCTTCTATTGGTGGAACATTCTTCAGTTCTTCGCAGTTATTCTCAGTCTTTGACTGGTTACTAATAGGCCAATAGCAAAACAACAGCTATTGGCGTAAGGGTCATTAAATACAGCAGCATAGTAATTTACGTCTTTTCCATCAGAAGTGTTACAACGAAGATATGAAAAGGTTACAGAACAAAGAAATAACACAGTGCTTTGCCCATATTAGGTAGTTCAGTGAATCAGCTGTGAATTGATACAAACATCTGCCGAGATAAAAAATAAAACTGTCTGTGCTAGCAAGCTTACCCTTAAAGACTTTCTGAGAAATCAGAAGACTTTACCTCTCTAGTACCGCCACCTCCAAAGCAAATCGGGGCTGGGTATATGACTGGCAAACTCAAGCTCCCACCATTTAGTGACTGACACGAAGTAGTTGTGAATATACAATTACTTTCTTTTCAAGGAAGCCTACAAGATGGAAATCCTGATTGCTACAGGCCTTGGAAGAGAACGCCCAATTGCTCTTTAGAGGAGATTTTCTCCACCGAATGGACCTATAGCCTTAACTTGGTATTCCACTACCCTAATGTACTCTCTAGGGCAAGTGTCCAGGATGTAATGTTTACTACCATGGCAGTAGTAATCCTCAGTAAATGTTTGTTAGTTAATATAAGCAGGAGTGAGGCAATGAAGGTAAATGAAAAAAACCAGATAGAGAAATGAATATTGTATGAAAGGTGGAAGAATAGATGTTACTGATTTATATGGAGTATTCGGGAATCAATATAAAATATTGATAGTCAGACAAAAGAAGAGACGATTCACTGAATATGAAAAGCAAGAAAGGTAGCAGGATGTGTGCAAGATTTATAAATGATTAAAATAATCTGTGAAAGCCATGAAGGGATTGTTGAGTAAATTCTCCTTTAAGGAAGTGAAGAGTCTGTGCAAAATAAAAGCAAATGAAAGAAAAAAATGTAAATCATTGACCTTAACTGGCTGCATAGCAATGTTATAAAATGATAAAGCAAATATATATATATATATATATATATATATATATATATATATATATATATATATATATATATATATATATATATATATAAAAGACGAGGTAAAACCGTTAGAATAGTCAAACTGATTCACTGACCAAAGTTTTTTAAGTGATTCAGTCCCGCTGAAAGGATGAACGACATTACGTTAGCGAAAACAGAATTATTCATGAGTTCTTGGAAGTAGGATGAGACTTAAAAGATAGATGATGTGAGCAACATACCAAAGAGGAAGGGTCTTGATATACAGGAAGTGCAAGAATGCATGTAAGGTACATGTGTATGGGGGGGGGGGGTTGACATATTCCTGATAGGCATTTTGGACATTTTACTGCATATGGGATTAATCAAGGAATCAGCAAATAAAGCATGAATATTGTGTTCTATTTCTCTAAAGGGACCCTTTGATACCAAAAAAAAAAAAATAAAAATAAAAAAACACCAGTTTGATCTTGAACATATACATATATATATATATATATATATATATATATATATATATATATATATATATATATATATATATATATATATATATATATATATATATATATATATATATATACACGCACATATATATATACATATATACATACATATATATATATGTATAAATATATATATGTATATATATATTTATGTGTTTGTGCGTATATATATATATATATATATATATATATATATATATATATATATATATATATATATATATATATATATATATACACGGTACATATTTCTACATATGCATATACATACTATATATATATATATATATATATATATATATATATATATATATATATATATATATACACACACATATATATGTGTGTGTGCGTGAATAATTCAAAGGAACATGTGATGCTCAAATGTACTAAACCACAAGGGAAAAAAAATACTGAATAAATACTGACTAGTTACACCTCTATAACTTATTCAAGTCTTCTTGAAGATGACATTCATTCGAAACTAGTCAGAATTCATTATCTGAATTTTTCCAAGTGGTTTATCTAATATATATATATATATATATATATATATATATATATATATATATATATATATATATGTATGTATATATACATATATACATATATATATATATATATATATATATATATATATATATATATATATATATATATATATATGCACGTTGTGTGAGTGTATTCCGACATCCCTTGGATTGAAATGTTACAGTACTTTTAATACTTGACTTACGCTAATAAGTTAATCATACCAAATTGACTTCTCAGCTTTTAAGTAATTCCATTTTCTATTCATCCTTGCTTCCTCATTACAGAAGGAAATACAGATCATGAGTTCAACGGGACGAAAAATGTATTTTGTATAGATGACACCAAAGTCACAGATCTCCACAATTGGCGAAAACAGCAGCATACAAGGTTTGCATTTTCCGTTCTATCTTCCCTCATATACAAATAATTTTACGAAAGTAAAAAAGAAACGAACAACACAATGATTGGTTGGTAAATACCTTACACACCTTAACCTACCAATGAAATGCATGGGATACGAAATCTATTTTAAATGGAATTATATACTGACACACAAACTGAACGCGTATGAGTTCATGAAGACACTTCACACATCAAACTTATGAAAGTAAACGTAAGGTGTTTCAATTGTATTCCCACGATCGAGTACTTATACCGTAACAAGGAAAAGGTAAAAACAGCTAGAATTTTACTCTGCTCCTTAAAGAAGAGACTCGTAATAATACGAACTCTCGGAGTTTTCCGAAGCCCGAAGAAACGAGGCGAGACGGCGTACCCTAATTTGAAATTCAAAATCTCCGCAAAAAGTACCCGAGGGTGAATAAGGTCTGGCGGTCGTACTAGGTCACAAGGAAGAACTGGTGACTTGCAAAAGTCAGAGCAGTTCGGCAGAGAAATGTCTGATTCGATACTTCTAGTAAAAGGCGAAAGAGAAGCAATACATTGGCATGGTAAAAGTTTTTGGTTGAACTAAAACCAGTTAAACTTCTCCCCGTGCAATATGAACAGATGAAAGAGTTTGCCTAAACGGGTCATAAATATTCTAAAGCATAGAGTGGTGCCATAATCATTTTGGGAAATTTTTCACCAGAGATATCTAGTCTACTTTAAGCTTCAATTAAATTTTTGTATGAGGAGAAGCACTTTTATCGTCAATGTTTCTCATTCAGAATCAGTTACCAAATTTATTCTCTCACAACTACGAAAAGATAACCATTCAATCACATTTGTAAGTACAATATATACTAGCAAGTGTTTTAGATATCTATATATACCATCAACCTTTATATAAAACATACCACACAAGATTGACTTCCTCTTAGGGTTGTGGTGGCCAATTTGGTAACGTCTCCGACTGATAATCGCCAGACTGCGGTTCAACCCCGCTCAAACTCGTTAGTTCCTTTAGTGGATGTAACCTCACCATCCTTGTGAGCTAAGGTTTTTTTTTTTTTTTTTTGGGGGGGGCCCGGAGCCAATAGGCCTAACTGATGAGTAATCAGCAGCCATTGCTTGTCCCACCCTGGGCATAGATTGGGTGGAGAGGAGGCTTAGGTGATGATAAAAAAAAAACACACACACACACACAAGCACAACTCGTATATATATATATATATATATATATATATATATATATATATATATATATATATATATATATATATATATATATATATATATATATAGTCAGTCTATGGGGCACTGTCCTGTTTGCTTTGGCAATGTCACTGTCCCTTGCATCTGCCATTCATGAGCGACCTTATGAAAAAAGAAAACACAGTAGCGTGTGAAAAAATTCAAAGCTCACAGTCACAAAAGTTCCATATCGAGCAACACTCCGAAAAACCAAAGCAGACAGGAAGTATTGAAGTTAGTGCCACAATAATAAGCTATCAACTTCTATTCAAAATGTCCTCCTGCGAACTGGTAAAGGGATCACCTGTCAAATGATAAAATCCATCTGAATGAGAACTATAACGTCTGTGATTCCCTTACCCAATGTCTCCCGGAGGGTACTCACGATTCATTTGTTTCCTTAAAAGTCTTAATTAAGGTATTCGCTCATCCACTGCTCTCATGGCCGGTAATGAACAGCTGAGCTAATTCCTTTTAGTTCTTCCCCCTTTCCACTTAGTGTCTTTCTTTCCTCCGTTTCTTTTGATCCTCATTCCCCCTTTCTGTCTGCCATCCCTTCTTCCTTTCTTTACGTCTAATCTGCCCTATCATCTGTAACATTTCGTTGGTAATCCCTTTTCCTTTTAAAATACACACTCAACTCTCTCTCTCTCTCTCTCTCTCTCTCTCTCTCTCTCTCTCTCTCTCTCTCTCTCGAAGAGTATGAGTTCTTTAACTCGGAAATTTAACAGCAAAGCTTTAGTGAAAAATTATGTTGACATCAAAGCGTTAACCTAAATGCAAAATAATTATCCATCATGGCAAATTTGTCCACAGTCAATGTATGATTTTCCAGTGCTCACCACTTTGCTTTATTCACACTAAGTCTGGGTTGCTTTCACACTTTCTCTATTCACACTAATTCTGCGTTGCTTTTACACTTTCCTCTATTCACACTAAGTCTGCGTTGGTTTCACAGTTTCCTCTATTCACACTAATTCTGCGTTGGTTTCACACTTTCCTCTATTCACACTAATTCTGCGTTGCTTTCACACTTTCTCTATTTACACTAATTCTGCGTTGGTTTCACACTTTCCTCTATTCACACTAATTCTGCGTTGGTTTCACACTTTCTCTATTCACACTAATTCTGCATTGGTTTCACACTTTCCTCTATTCACACTAATTCTGCGTTGGTTTCACCCTTTCCTCTATTCACACTAATTCTGCGTTGGTTTCACACTTTCCTCTATTCACACTAATTCTTCTTTGGTTTCCCTTTTTTCACTAGTCAATAAATTCGAATATCAATCAATCATCGCCGATCTCAAAATCACCCCTTCGTCTTCCCTTTTATTTTTGTCCTTCGCTTCATTGACTATAAATACCATTATCTGATCATCCCATTTATTAAAACTCCTTTTCCTCTACTATATCCTTAATTCCCTCAAGAGTCCAGAACATTTTTCCAAGTCTTCCACAATCTGATGGCACACGTCCGCGTCTCGAATAAATTCGCCCTAAATCAACCGTTAACTTTTCCGAGAGAGAGAGAGAGAGAGAGAGAGAGAGAGAGAGAGAGAGAGAGAGAGAGAGATTTGAACTTTTCTGGTAAGAGAGAGAGAGAGAGAGAGAGAGAGAGAGAGAGAGAGAGAGAGAGAGAGAGAGAGAGATTTGAACTTTTCTGGACAGAGAGAGAGAGAGGAGAGAGAGAGAGAGAGAGAGAGAGAGAGAGAGAGAGAGAGAGAGAGAGAGAGAGGGCTCGATTTCTTAAATTTTCCTTTCTCGGAAGCCTATTCTTGGAGTCTTATAACTTCCTTTCTTATTAAAATCATTAATTCACATAGACAATCTAGGAATCGCATACCAATTGACCTTCGTTGACCTTTCCTTAACCTTTAATAATTAGTTAATCAAAATCAATTGGTCTTCCCATTCACAGCATCACAAGCTTGAATAAACTAGATGACACTACTATCACCACCAAAGTCGAAATGCCATTCGAATCTTTCGAGTTATGAGCCTTATTGACGCAACAACAGGAATTGGAAATCAGTGCCACGTATGTACAGGCACTCCTCAATTAGAAAGGGTGGCTCCAAATAGTAACTTTTCCGTATTCCTGTCGAGAATTTATAGTATTGTTACCCTCCTTATGTCTATTCAGCGTGAATATTTCCTTGTCGGTCGGTCACGCACATGATGTCCAGAACCTTGTTGTTATGCATATATATATATATATATATATATATATATATATATATATATATATATATATATATATATATAGATATATATATATATATATATATATATATATATATATATATATATATATATATATGTACATATATATATATACACATACATACATATATATATACACATATATATAAATATATATATATATATATATATATATATATATATATATATACATATATATATATATATATATATATATATATATATATATATATATATATATATATATCTTAATAGAAGTAACGACTCTCAAGCCTCTCAAAATTGAAATAGTAACACACACACACACAAACACACCATACACACACCACACACACACACACACACACTACATATATATATATATATATATATATATATATATATAGATATATATATATATATATACATATATATACTATTATATATATATATATATATATATATATATGTGTGTGTGTGTGTGTGTGTGTGTGTGTGTGTGTGTGTGTGTGTGTGTGGTGCACTGGCCGCACTACCCTTCTACGGAGTAATGAAAATGGGGTACACAGACGTCAGAGACAGTACTTGTTTCCAAATTAAACGACACTATATGAAATTACACTTAATACGGAAACTAAGTTATATCATCAGTAATCATAATGTAAACAATGTTCATAACCTTTCTTTACTGTTAATATCACATTCAACCACACAAAACGCAAAATTAATTTCCCCCTCAATATTGCAGGTTTTGAGATCGGATACAAAATCTCTCACAATTTCTTATATTTTGGCATCGCTAAGTTGACGGTTGCTCGGCATAACAACCGGGTCATCATTAAAAATAACTACTTCATCTTTTATCTTTACGAATGACGCATAT
>NC_090754.1:73597983-73600483 GCF_036898095.1 Palaemon carinicauda
GGAAACGTCCCTACCCAGTGATCTGCCAGACTGGGGTTCTGAGCTCTATAGTTTCTTGTAGTGCCTGCAACCTCACCATCCTTGTGCGCTAAAGATAGGGGGTTTTGGGTAAGCCCATAGGTCTACCTGCTCGGTCATCTGCAGCCATTACCTGGCTCCTCCTTTGTCCTAGTTTGGGTGAACAGAGGTCTAGGGTGCTGATCATATGTATATACGGTCAGTCTCTAGGGAATTGTCCTGCTAGTTAGCACATTATCACTACCCCCCTCCCTCTGCCATTAATGAGCGGCTTTAAAGCTTTAAAGGTTTTTTTGGAACTGAATAAATAAAATTAGAGATATTCTTGTGGAAAGAAGTATGGAAAATATCTTTAAGGAAAAAATTGAAAATTCTGAAAAAAAAAAAAAAGAAATGTTTAGACTATATATTGTTATAAAGGGTCAAGGAAGTATACTGATAGACGCAAAGGTGAAAATAAATGGTTGGAAGTTATCAGATTTGGTTGAAGCAAAGAGTAGGATAAATCGAAAATACGATTTTGTTGAAATGAAACTGATGAAAATAAGGCAGTTTGGTAGTTCAGAAAAGTCGATAAAAAGTTCTCACTATCAACCAAATATATATCAAATAATTGATACAGCATAAGAGATCAGGCATTACTTGATAATTGTCACATAAAATGAAGTCCTCTAACATAAATATATATGAATACTTAAAAAAATCATCTTCCATTTTTTTTGCAACTTTTCACACTGTCTTTTAATTTTGAAATAATTATATGCATTGCAGAGAAAGGGAGCAGAATTTAAATGTTAACTTGAAAGAAATATATAAAGCGCAGAGATGTCTTGTTTACGTAGTATAAAAGGGTCATAAACGAAATGTAAAGGGCGAAATGTGTACACAAGCGGCTAAAAGGTTAGTGAAGGTGAAAGGATGAATCTGAAATTGGAGTCGGTCCGGTCACGCGGGAAGAGTTCAGAATTATAAGCTGGAGAAAAGCGAACAATTCAGAAGCGTTAAGCTGAAATCACACTAGGTTATTTTCTTTCTTTTTTCTTCCCCCCCCCCCAACAGCGAGCCGTTTAAATGTTTAAAGGTCGCTCATGAATGGCAGAGGCAAGGACAGCGACATTGCCCTAGCAATTAGGACAATGCCCTAAAGATTGACCATATATTATATGATCAGCGCCCAAGCCTCCTCTCCACCCAAGCTAGGACCAGGGAGGGCCAGGCAGTGGCTGCTGATGACTCAGCAGATAGACCTATAGGCTCCCCCAAACCCCCAACCTTAGCTCACAAGGATGGTAAGGTTTCAGACACTAATGAGTCTGAGCGGGACTCGAACCCCCGACTGGCAAACACCTAGCAGAGACGTTACCAATCAGGCCACAGCAACCCGAAATTGGGAAACCTGGAGTTTTATGCTCAAGATCTTGGTTTACCGACTGGACGGGAAACAGCGAGCACAAACCACGAGTATGTCTTCGGGATGTAAGCAAACAAGATGGCTGCTTCAAATGGGGTGTGCTTTTGCTTGGCCACCTGGATCCAACAAGCCTCAAAAGATAATAAAAATTTGATTTGTACATCCTGTGGTACTTGTAGAAGTCTTCAATTCACGTAATAATCCCAGAATGTATATTACTGTAACAACCAGAACATTTCTGGTCTTATTTAAACTTTTTCTTATATGCTCTTCTAACTGCGATATCGTAGTGTGACGCTGCAACACTTGATCGCAACTATCGGCTGGAGATTGGCGAAAACCTCGAGAAAGACTAGACAAGTGTGATTCCAGCATTACAGGGCCAGGAGGACCTACTACACTCTCCAAAAAAATATCAACTTGCGATGCATATATATATATATATATATATATATATATATATATATATATATATATATATATATATATATATATATATATATATGTATATATATATATATATATATATATATATATATATAGATATATATATATATACTGTATATATATACATATATATGTATATATATAAATTATATATATATATATATATATATATATATGCATATATATATTTATATATAAATATATATATATATATATATATATATATATATATATATATATATATATACTGTATATATATATATATATATATATATATATATATATATATATATATATATATATAATCCTAACATTCAGAAATAGCCATCTAAACGAAAAAAAAAGAACAAAACATTTGTATAAATGCATATTACATTAACCAGCCTGCCAGAGATCTGGACAGGTACATCACTCATAGCTTTCATATTTCGGCCACGGCAGTAAATACTTCGACGGGCAATTCTTTTGAATATTGAGTAACAAAAAAACTATACTGAAAATAGATGAATAATGGACACAATATGATGGAAGAGATTTTGTGTTTTATGTCCTTGACATCCATTTCATTATTATTTATATTATATATATATATATATATATATATATATATATATATATATATAT
>NC_090754.1:73607983-73625483 GCF_036898095.1 Palaemon carinicauda
AATTCGTATATGTGTTTGAATTCCAAATCAAATTAAACGGAATTACTCATATAAGAGAGATAAAGATATGATATAGGGTTTTAATTATATACTTTATCAAAAATATATCTTATAAATTAATTGGAATGGGTGAGCCTTTACTTGTGGCAACATATTTAGTTGCCATACGGGGGTCTCATAGCACTCTGCTTTTCCAACTATGGTTGTAGCTTAGCTAATAATAATAATAATAATAATAATAATAATAATAATAATAATAATAATAATAATAATAATAATAATGATAATAATAATAATAATAATAATAAGTAATACCAATAATAATAATAAAAATAGTAAATAAAAATCATAATAATAATAATAAGAATAATAAATAAAAACCATAATAATAATAATAATAATAATAATAATAATAATAAAAATATAATAATAATATATTTAATGGTAATAATAATAGATAACAAGATTAATAATAATAATAATAATAATAATAATAATAATATATAATTAGCAATAATAATAACAATAATAATAACAATAACAAAAATGATAACAATTACAACAACAACAATAATAATAATAATAATAATAATAATAATAATAATAATAATAATAATAATAAAAACAACAACAACAATAACCGACATTCTCATATATTGGACAGCAAACGTTTCTTTC
This sequence comes from Palaemon carinicauda, assembly GCF_036898095.1. Lineage (NCBI taxonomy): Eukaryota > Metazoa > Arthropoda > Malacostraca > Decapoda > Palaemonidae > Palaemon > Palaemon carinicauda. The sequence continues at coordinate 73,608,662 of NC_090754.1, forward strand.
TTTCATTATTTCTCGAATTCAAGATTTTGTAGCGATTTTTGTTTTTTGTACTGAAATAAGTCTGCAATTTTTCAACGCTCCAAAGGGAACAGACATATAATAGAAGAGTCTTGAAGTATAAAAACGGAAAGAAATAAGATCCCGTAAAAAACATGAAAATTATTCTACTATAACTTGAAATCTCGTCGCTCACTATAAGTGATAAAAAAAATGAGATAAAAATCTGTGATGAAAAGAACCAAAAACTTCAACAATTTTCGAAAAAAAAACCTTATCGAAGAATATGTTAATTAAATTTATCGCAATCGTTAATATGATCAACTCTGAAGATTCCACTACATGAAAATAGACTCAGATCGAATATGTATCAAATAAAAAAATCCTTTTCGACATAAAGTAATCTCTTTCGCCGTAGATATAAAGCATCTCACACCTGGCTGGATTAGCATCAGCTGCAACGCTGCGCTGACGAAAACAAGAAAATAAAAGAGACAAAACAAAGGAAGCTGAACGAAGCCAATCAAAGGCGAACCGAACATAATAAAAAAAAAACAACAATATCAACCATTCAAAGACAGAACCTCCAAAAAGGATTGGCAGTGACTTTGTACGAGTCTGTGAGAACGTAATTCAATGTGCCCTTTTATATGCAATGATTTCTGCTCTGGTAAGGCTGTTCGTCGATGGAGTCGATACTTGGGCCCGCTCGACCTTAATACCCGGCTTTGCAAATACGTAAGAGGATCGTCATGTTTATTCGCGTATGTAGGCAGACACTGCAGAGACTGTCCTTCGCAAAATGGGGACTGATTTTCAGAAATACTGCCTCTATTCAAACTCTTGTTAGTAAGTTAACTAATGTTGAAAAAAAAGTTATTTATAACAACAACAACAACAACAATAATAATAATAATAATAATAATAATAATAATAATAATAATAATAATAATAATAATAATAATGATAATAATAATAAAATAACAACATGAGCAATCAGAGATTTCAGGCCTCCACCAATAAATATTACTGTCACTTAAACTCAAGTCTACTGATGAACCCATCTTTTTTCCTGACCATGGATGAATCTACTATAACATTTAACTAAAGTCTACGGAAAGCTCTCCTCCTTTTTCATATGCTGACTGTAGATGGCGAAAAATGCAAATCTGGATTCGGGTCATCTCCAAATTTTATGTTCTATCTGTGGTGAAAATTTTGTCAAAATATGTCAAGTAGTTTTGACGCAATCCTGTCCACAGACACACACAAGTAAATAAATAAGCAAACCGACTCGATTTTATAACCTCCTTGGCGGAGGTAATAATAATAATAATAATAATAATAATAATAATAATAATAATAATAATAATAATAATAATAATAATAACATGGTTCAAGAAAGCAAGACTTACAAACCTCAATGTAACTGCATATCTACTAAATCATTATCACTCACGAATTTCTAGTCTCAAGATTTCATAAATTAACAGAAATCATAAGTATTTCTGAGACAACTGAAAATTCAGCCTTTCCAGATGCCCAAAAGCCTGGAAATAATAAAAATTAACTGAAAAGAAAATAATGATTGCAGAAATCAAATATGAAAAGAAAAGTGGAAACATCATAATCAATATAATCATCTTTCACGAAAAGTGAACTTTTATATGCCAGAAGCCTTAGCCGGATATCATAAATATAAGTATATGTCAATCAAATCAATCTTTCAAAACCTTCATGATCTGTATGAGGATGTGATTCGTATTGTCTTTCAGTCTTAAAACTGCCTAATTAGTAAATAGAAATACATTAAAAAATTGCAACGAATATTATTGTACTAGTGTACCCTATATAGAAACGGGAATAAACCCAAAAAGACTGTACTAATATACGCCACCCGTCAAAAACGACCGCTAAATATTCAGATAGATATGCACACACACACACCCATCTAACCGGAGTATTACTACTCCTTCTCCAACCTACCCGAGGGACGGGGTGAGACCGAATAGTTATAAGTCTGGCTGTGCCTCTGAGCGTGACCGATATATATATATATATATATATATATATATATATATATATATATATATATATATATATATATATATATATTTGTGTTATTATGTGTGTACATACAGACAGATACTCTCTTTATAAAGGGGAGATTACGTTTATGAAAAAAAAACTATCACATACAAGATTTTTACAATTCTCTTACATTAGTCAAACACATAACACGATCAGTAAATAATTTTCATAAAAATACAATTTTCTGCCAATCACAAAACTTTCCTTATTCATTATTTAGAAAATAAATTCCTTAATTTATGAAATAAAATTGTTAGTAAAAATTTCCATTCAGTTTTAATACACCAATGACACTGAAACAATCCTTACGATAATCTCTTTATTCGAGTATGGAAAAACAAGAAAACAACAAACAAAAGCATTACTTTCACACTTTTACGGGGAAAAATAAATGTACGACAGCTAGGATAAAAAATGGATTTTTTTTTTCCTTTTTTCCTTTTAACCCGTGTCGACACGGGCAGCCACTTGCATTTCAATTTGTGATATGTGTTCACTTTGGAAAATTCTCCCCCTCCCAACCTTCCTAATGCATCTTTGGAAAAAAAAATAGGAAGTCTATATAAGAACGATTACATAGGTGCCGTATGTGTATGAGATGACGGCGAGGGGTAGATGGAGACGGTTTGGACATGTTCTTCGCACTCCCCAGGAGATATTAGTTCATCAAATGTTTAACTGGGCTCACCAGGTACGAAAGAGTTGGAAGACCCAGACCTATATGGCTGAGGACTATGAAGCGTGAAGTAGGAGATGATGAATGGAGAAGTATTGAATTAAAAGCTCAAGGTAGAGACGACTGGCAAAATCTAACCGAGGCTCTTTGCGTCATTGGGCGTAGGAGGAGATGATGATGATTCCATTTTCAATTAACTGATACTTGAACATTTTCTCTATCAGTCACGCACTTTTTAAGATGATTATTATTTATTCTAGAAAGCCACAACCATTTCAAGATGTTTAAGGTATATTCTTAAAAGCTACATGCAATTAGGGGTGTTGTGGTCGATGTGGTTACGTCCCTGACTGGTGAACGCCAGACTGGGGTTCGAGTCCCGCTCAAACTAGTTAGTTTCTTTGGTCGCTGTAAACTCACCATCCTTGTGAGCTAAGGATGGGTTGTTTTGGGGAGCCTATAGGTCTATCTGCTGAGTCATCAGCAGCCATGTCCTGGCCCTTCTGGTCCTATCTTGGGTGATGAGGGGGTTGAGCACTGATCACATGTATATATGGTCAGCCCTGCTCGATAGGGTAATGCCACTGTCCCTTGTCTATGTCATTCACGAGCAGCTTTAAAAACATTTAATTGATGGTATCAATTATTCTTCTTTCGCACCGTTATCACTCAATATATGAAGGGGGTCGGTTGGAGTCTTAAAATATTACATGTAATTCGAAACATCGGATATATTCTTTAGGTATTTCACGTCCCAAATCATAGTCCACATATTCTTTAGGTAAAGCAAGTCCCATTGCAACTTTCAAATCATACATCTCAATCGAGCAGAAACGAAATGAAAAATAAATATTTTCTTTCCTATGAAATCAGTTATGCGATTGGCAATTCCCTAGAGAGAAATTGCAAGGATGAAATAGAAAACTCATTCCTTAAAGGTTTCAGGCCCTAAGAATCCCTTGAAATTAAAGGATATCATCTCTCCCCTCCGAATCCGTTAAAATCAAAGGAAATCATCTGTTGAAACAATATAAACAAAGACAACTTGGTAAGTAATAAAATTGCAGCACAATAGTAATAAAAGAATATCAGAGGAAAAAAGCAAGAGCTTAAAAAAGTATGGGATGAAAAGGGTGCACAGTCTTTTATTTTATGGTGAATTCGAAAATAGTAAATTCCTGAACCTTGTACAAGTGAAATGTGAATAATGGAGACCTAACAGTAAAAAAAAAAAAAAAAAAAAAAAAAAAAAAAAAAAAAAAAAAAAAAAAAAAAAAAAAACCACCATATCCATTATATTTCAAAATAATTATTCTAATTATACATTCATTTACACTATTAAATAACCATAATTTCATTCGGAAATTCTCTGTAGAAATATTTTCTTATCGGCCATATTTCGGTATAATACAGGCGACCATAATTTTTACCCTACTTAGTTATCATCTGTCACGGGTTGGTGACCATAATGTCACTCCTTAACGTCAATATATCCGTTTTTGAAACGGTAAATGCCTGGCAACATTTATTCCAAGATTTTCACTGTTTTTACGGTATATTTTGTGGATGTAATATTTCCGGCTTTTAACATGAATTTTTATTGGAGTTAATGGCCACATACCATATTCTGCGCTATGTAGTAATGTACATCCTAAGCATTGTACATAGAATGTTATACTACATTGGTTTCTATAGATAAGGTTGTACTATATCAAGTTATTTCCATACCATAAACAAAGACAAAATGTTAATACTTCCTCTCGACATCCCAAACGTTTTAGTCCCAAACTTTACATATAGATTTGGAGACAGCAAAAAGATTTAACAAGTCAAAACAGAAAAATAGAAAAAAGAAGAAAACCTGAAGCCTTGACCTAATTTACATCTTTTAAGTGCCTGCAATTGACAGGACTTTCAGACTTTTACAACCTTACTGCGCTTTTGAAAATCAACTAACCAACATAATCTGGCAACAGAACTTCTTTGCCTTCAGCTTTTCCCATTTGTATATGGGGTCGTTCTTTCTAGTCAGCCTTCTCCATCTTTCTCTGTCCTGTACATCTTTTTCTCTATGACCCTTTTCGTTCTTGGCATTCAATAATTTATTTTTCCGCCTGAACTTTGGCCTTCCTCTCCTTCTTCCCTCCACCTCCATGTTCATAACTTTTACATACGTGTTCATATTCTCTCCTTATGACATGACCAAACTAGAAAAGACCTCTGAGAGCAGACCTCCGTCAAGGCAGCATATTTCTTGAAACCAGCCTTTCATAGAATCAATTTAGACCGTAAGCGTGCTTGAAGTCTGTGTGACAACCATGTCCGAATTTGCGTTGAGGTTAGGGTTAATTCGGTCGACCCTTTGCTCGACCTTGACCTTTAACCTAGGAATTTCCAAATTGAATTACTTCCACGTCTCACCATAAAAATTAATCCCTGAAAGTTTCACTACTCTGCGAGGAAAATTGTGGCCAGGAGGTTTTCACAAACATACAGACAAAAAAAAAAAAGGGACGTAAACATAACCTCCTCCCAACTTCGTTGGTGGAGGTAACTAAACAAACTAAATTACAGTGTGGAGAGAAAATATGTAAATTGGAGAAAGTATGAATGAAAGTCGAGTTGTGTAAATAGATAGAATCGGGGAGAGAGAGAGAGAGAGAGAGAGAGAGAGAGAGAGAGAGAGAGAGAGAGAGAGAGAGAGAGAGAGAGAACAATGGATTTCATTCAAGGAATTCGTTGCACATGGTCCAACACCGGGGCCATGGAGGCCATTCAGATACGAGGTGCAACGGGAGGGGAAACGTTTCGGTTCCGCTACGAACGGTTCAGAGGATGGAGGGCCTGACTGAAGGATGGTAGTACCCATCCGTATTTTTCACATACATATTTTTCATATAAATATTCGGTAGCCCATTATTTTCATTCTTATAATCTCACATTTAACCTGTCACAACAAGAGTATGACTAAAATCACCAGAGGAAATATTGTATGTATGTATATATGTATGTGTGTATATATATATATATATATATATATATATATATATATATATATATATATATATATATATATATATATATATATATATATATAAGTTTAAGTATGTATGAATTTACATTCTATCAATAGATGTATGCATGTATGTATAGACAATAAAAAAGTAACAACACTAATGATATTTAATTAGACAAGAATATTAAGATATAAGGGCAATTTTATACATGCAAACGTATCTTCACAGAACTATAAATAAAAAATCAATCGTTTTTCATTTAAAATTTTATAGACAGCCATCATTTCACGAAAAAAAAAGAACACCACTACCGCAAGTGACCATGAATATTTCTCGGAACTCAAAAATAGGTAGGAAAATAGATAGGTGTTTACGCAAGTAGCCAAGAATATAACACATGAAACGATTTTGAATAAAAATTAATAATATCTTTTTATGCTCGAATAAATGTTTAGAGGTCAATGACGGAGCAAGAAATATGTACAGATATAAATAAAAGGTTTGATTTCATTTAAATAATTTTTTTAATCAATCCGAATTAAAAACTAAAGTTGAAGTTAAAAAAAAAATGCTTCTCTACTTTTATATTCTATTTATATGAAGAGGAATCATAAGCATTAAATCTGACTTCCAAATCTAAGAAATTGTTCTGATATATAGAGATAAATAAAACGTTTGATTTCATTCAAATATTATTTCTTAACTAATCCGAAGTAAAAAATAAAGTTGAACATCAAAAGAAAATGCTTCACAATTTTTTATATTCTATTTATATGAAGAGGAATCATAAACAGTAAATCTGACTTCCAAATCTGAGAAATTGTTCTAAAAAACTATTCCATAATGATGCAGAAAACAAATAAAAAAAATTTGCAATATGTGAAAGTTCGGAATAGGTTAAAAAACGCATATATTTCATTTAAGGAAAACAAGAAAGGAGTACGACAAACAATTCCTTGTTGGTAATCAATGATGGACGCTTGAAATCATTTATACTTGTCAATATTTCCCCATTTTAATATAACCTACACTGGCAAAAATTTGCCGTAAAAACGGTAAAAATCCTGGCATAAACGTTGCCAGGCATTTACCGTTTTAAAAAACGGATAAATTGACGTAAAGAAGTGATATGACAGTCACCAACTCGTACAAGATAATAGCAAAGCATGTTAAAATTACTGTCGCCTGTATTCTACTGAAATATGGCTGAGAACAGTATATTTTTATGGAGAATTTTCGATTAAAATTACGGTATTTTTTTAAGTGTGTTTTTTTTTTTTGTTTTTTCGATACATAGCCACAGGATAAAGTATGTAGCCACATACTGCACAAAATAGCATATGAAGGAAGATGATAATATACAGATGCAGATAAAACGATAATATTACTAAACAATTAATGAAACTTCATGGCCAATCTAATAGATATTTCACTCCCACTCTAAATTATGACTTCCGATTAAATATATATATATATATATATATATATATATATATATATATATATATATATATATATATATATATATATATATATACCAACTAAGAAACCGACTGGAGGGGCACTCAGTAGAGCGCAGACCTCCGCCGCGGCAGTTTATTTCTCGACCTTGACCTTGACCTTTGACCTTAACATGTATTAATTGGCGTGGATTTTTATACACTCAAATATGAACCAAGTTTGAAGTCTCTGTGACAACGCTGTCCAAACTTATGGCTGATTACGTGAGGTTGGAAATTTTGATTGACCTTAGACCTTGACCTTCCAGAATTTAATAATTTCCAGCTTATTACATAACGACTAATCGCTGCAAGTTTCATTGCTCTACGATTAAAATTTTGGCCAAGAAGCTGTTCACAAACAGACAAACACACACATACAAGCAGGGGCGAAAACATAACCTCCTTCCAACCTCGTTGGCGGAGGTAATAAATAGCAAGGTTGTCATGGATAGGGAGAGTTGTTGCGACGTGAAGATTCATAAAGATAAGGGTTTGATACTTGGAAGGGTTGGTCCCCCTGTATTTGCCTACGGATCGACGAGCCAGTTGCCATTAATACGCACACAATAGCACGGTGTGGATTCTCTCCTCTTCAAGGGAAACAGTTTCGCATGGATGTGCTCATGCACGTCATAAATCGATCGTATGTCAAAATTTCATATTACGAAATATATATCAGAACCCTAATGAAAATACAAAATAAGGGCTTCATCCAATCCACTGTCTTGAATTATAGTTCTCTTGATTGAGGGTACACTCGGCCACGCTGTTCTGTCTTATTTCTCTTAAAGGTTTAAAGGCCGCTCATGAATGACAGAGGCAAGGGCCAGTGACATTGCCCTATCGTAAAGGACAATGCCCTAGAGACTGACCATATATACATACGATCTGTGCCCAAGCCCCCTCTCCACCCAAGCTAGGAACAAGGATTGCCAGCCATTGGCTCAGCAGATAGACTTATAGTCTCCCCAAAAACCCCCATCCTCATCTCACAAGGATGGTGAGGTTAACCGACCAAAGAAACTAACAAGTTTTAGCAAGACTCGAACCTCAGTCTGGCGTTCAGCAGTCAGGGGCGTTACCACATCAGCCACCACAATCCTGTTTATATATATATATATATATATATATATATATATATATATATATATATATATATAGTTTATATATAAAAGAACTAATTTATTGTTACTTTTCTTAAAATAATTTATTTTGATTGTTTATTACTTCTCTTGTAGTTTATTTTTTCCTTGTTTCCTTTTCTCACTGGATTATTTTTTCCTGTTGGTGCCCTTGAGCTTATAACATCTTGCTTTTCCAACTAGGGTTATAACTTAGCTTGTAGTAGTAGTAGTAGTAGTAGTAGTAGTAGTAGAAGTAGTAGTAATAATAATAATATAATGACTGACGGCACCTAAACCCAAAATCACCAAAATATAATGATAGCAATGAAATTAATTTTGATAAATGGCAATTATTGTTCTGGAAGTTACTTAACAATCACTTTCCTATTTACGTCAATCTTCAAGGCGTAACGTTGAAGGAATCCCTACCTAACATATCTATCACTACAAATCATGACAAACAGTTGCTCGACTTCATGGGGGAGCTGACGTCATTTTACGTTCTTACTGGGTGAAAATTACATGTGCTAGATTTCACAAAAAAGCTGACGTCACTTATTAGTCCTTACTGGGTGGAAATTACAGGTGTCGGACTTCATAAAAGAGCTTACATCACTTATTAGTCCTTACTGGGTGGCAATTACAGGTGCCTGACTTTATAAAAAAAAGCTGATGTCACTTATTAGTCCTTACTGGGTGGAAATTGCAGGTGTCTGACTTACTTCATAAAAGAGCTGATATCACTTATTAGTCCTTACTGGGTGGATATTACAGGTGTCTGACTTTAAAAAAAGCTGATGTCACTTATTAGTCCTTACTGGGTGGAAATTGCAGGTGTCTGACTTCATAAAAGAGCTGAAATCACTTATTAGTCCTTACTGGGTGGAAATTACAGGTGCCTGACTTTATAAAAAAAAAAAGCTGATGTCACTTATTAGTCCTTACTGGGTGGAAATTGCAGGTGTCTGACTTACTTCATAAAAGAGCTGATATCACTTATTAGTCCTTACTGGGTGGAAATTACAGGTGTCTGACTTTATAAAAAAGCTGATGTCACTTATTAGTCCTTACTGGGTGGAAATTGCAGGTGTCTGACTTCATAAAAGAGCTGAAATCACTTATTAGTCCTTACTGGGTGGAAATTGCAGGTGTCTGACTTCATAAAAGAGTTGATATCACTTATTAGTCCTTACTGGGTGGAAATTACAGGTGTCTGACTTTATAAAAAAGCTGATGTCACTTATTAGTCCTTACTGGGTGGAAATTGCAGGTGTCTGACTTCATAAAAGAGCTGATATCACTTATTAGTCCTTACTGGGTGGAAATTGCAGGTGTCTGACTTCATAAAAGAGCTGATATCACTTATTAGTCCTTACTGGGTGGAAATTGCAGGTGTCTGATTTCATAAAAGAGCTGATATCACTTATTAGTCCTTACTGGGTGGAAATTACAGGTGTCTGACTTTATAAAAAAGCCGATGTCACTTATTAGTCCATACTGGGTGGAAATTGCAGGTGTCTGACTTCATAAAAGAGGTGATATCACTTATTAGTCCTTATTGGGTGGAAATTACAGGTGTCTGACTTCATAAAAGAGCTTACGTCACTTATTAGTCCTTACTGGGTGGAAATTGCAGGTGTCTGACTTACTTCATAAAAGAGCTGATATCACTTATTAGTCCTTACTGGGTGGACATTACAGGTGTCTGACTTTATAAAAAAGCTGATGTCACTTATTAGTCCTTACTGGGTGGAAATTGCAGGTGTCTGACTTCATAAAAGAGCTGATATCACTTATTAGTCCTTACTGGGTGGAAATTACAGGTCTGACTTTACAAAAAAGATGATGTCACTTATTAGTCCTTACTGGGTGGAAATTGCAGGTGTCTGACTTCATAAAAGAGCTGGTATCACTTATTAGTCCTTACTGGGTGGAAATTACAGGTGTCTGACTTTATAAAAAAGCTGATGTCACTTATTAGTCCTTACTGGGTGGAAATTGCAGGTGTCTGACTTCATAACAGAGCTGATATCACGTATTAGTCCTTACTGGGTGGAAATTACAGGTGTCTGACTTTATAAAAAAGCTGATGTCACTTATTAGTCCTTACTGGGTGGAAATTGCAGGTATCTGACTTCATAGAAGACCTGACGTCAGTTTTTAGTTCGTACTAGGTGGAAATTACAGGTAACTGACTTCATAAAAAAGCTGACGTCACTTATTAGTCCTTACTGGGTGGAAATTGCAGGTATCTGACTTCATAAAAGACCTGACGTCAGTTTTTAGTTCGTCATGGGTGAAAATTACATGTGTTAGACTTCATAAAAAAAGCTGACGTCACTTATTAATCCTTACTGGGTGGAAATTACAGGTACAGGTATTTGACTTCATAAAAGAGCTGACGTCACTTTTTAGTTCGTATTGGGAGGAAATTACAGGTGCCTGACTTCATAAAAAAGCTGACGTCACTTATTAGTCCTTACTGGGTGGAAATTACAGGTGTCTGACTTACTTCATAAAAGAGCTGATATCACTTATTAGTCCTTACTGGGTGGAAATTACAGGTGTCTGACTTTATAAAAAAGCTGATGTCACTTATTAGTCCTTACTGGGTGGAAATTGCAGGTGTCTGACTTCATAAAAGAGCTGATATCACTTATTAGTCCTTACTGGGTGGAAATTGCAGGTGTCTGACTTCATAAAAGAGCTGATATCACTTATTAGTCCTACGGGGTGGAAATTACAGGTGTCTAACTTTACAAAAAAGCTGATGTCACTTATTAGTCCTTACTGGGTGGAAATTGCAGGTGTCTGACTTCATAAAAGAGCTCGTATCACTTATTAGTCCTTACTGGGTGGACATTACAGGTGTCTGACTTTATAAAAAAAGCTGATGTCACTTATTAGTCCTTACTGGGTGGAAATTGCAGGTGTCTGACTTCATAACAGAGCTGATATCACGTATTAGTCCTTACTGGGTGGAAATTACAGGTGTCTGACTTTATAAAAAAGCTGATGTCACTTATTAGTCCTTACTGGGTGGAAATTGCAGGTATCTGACTTCATAAAAGACCTGACGTCAGTTTTTAGTTCGTACTAGGTGGAAATTACAGGTAACTGACTTCATAAAGACGTCACTTAATAGTCCTTACTGGGTGGAAATTGCAGGTATCTGACTTCAAAAAAGACCTGACGTCAGTTTTTAGTTCGTCATGGGTGAAAATTACATGTGTTAGACTTCATAAAAAAAGCTGACGTCACTTATTAATCCTTACTGGGTGGAAATTACAGGTACAGGTATTTGACTTCATAAAAGAGCTGACGTCACTTTTTAGTTCGTATTGGGTGGAAATTACAGGTGCCTGACTTCATAAAAAAGCTGACGTCACTTATTAGTCCTTACTGGGTGGAAATTGCAGGTGTCTGACTTACTTCATAAAAGAGCTGATATCACTTGTTAGTCCTTACTGGGTGGAAATTACAGGTGTCTGACTTTATAAAAAAGCTGATGTCACTTATTAGTCCTTACTGGGTGGAAATTGCAGGTGTCTGACTTCATAAAAAAGCTGACCTCACTTTTTCGTTCGTACTGGGTGGAAATTACAGGGGCCTGACTTCATAAAAAAGCTGACGTCATTTATTAGTCCTTACTGGGTGGAAATTGCAGGTGTCTGACTTCATAAAAAAGCTGACCTCACTTTTTCGTTCGTACTGGGTGGAAATTACAGGTGCCTGACTTTATAAAAAGCTGACGTCACTTATTATTCCTTACTAGGTGGAAATTACAGGTGCCTGACTTCATAAAAAACTAACGTCACTCTTTAGTTCTTACTGGGTGGAAACTACTGGTGCTTGACTTCAGAGGGAAGCTGACGTCCCTTATCAGTTATTACTGGATAGCTTTTAAATGGGGTTGACCTCAAAGGAAAGCTGACGTCACTTTTTAGTTCTTACTGGGTGGAAATCAAAAGTGTTAAACATTATTGGGAAGCTGACGTCACTTATCAAATCTTACTGGTTAGGTTTTAAAGGTGTTTGAATTCATAGAAAAACTGACGTCACCTTTTTAGTTCATCCTGGGTGGAAAATACAGGTGCTTAACTTCATAGGGAAGCTGACGTCACTTAATAGCTCCTAATGGGTAGGTTTTAAAGGTGCTTGGCCTCATAGGAAAGCTGATGCAGTGTTATTAAAGTTAGCCTTTTTCCCAGGCACGGACTCTTGTCCGTAATCAACTTTAATTACGACAAACACTGCAAAAGGGAACTGTCGGCTTTCAAAGATTAATACAGTAATATAGAGCTAAAATCGTGAAAGGTCAAGGATTTAATCACTCCTTTTGCCTATGGTCATCGAAGAATATCACAAAAATAGTAACTATTTTCCCTTTTTGCTCACAAGAAGGTAACTCCAACTAGCTCTCAAAAAGATAACACAATGCATATTTATATAGTCTTGTGTTTCACTTAAAACTTAAAAGCAATGCATTCCAGGGACAGCCTCTCTCCTACCCCTGACCGCACTCCTTTGATGTTTTCCTCCAGGATCAGTAGATGGGAAAAGAGATGCAAAGGAAAGATTTATACATAAATAAAGATTAAGTCACGTAAAAGTATTTTCCTTCCTAATCTCCTTCAATATCTGGAACAGGAATGTTTCATCTATGAGAACCAAATTCCACAATAAAACGTCATCATTTATTCATTTTTGTTTGTGTCCAACTTTTATCAATACACACACACACACACACACACACACACACACACACACATATATATATATATATATATATATATATATATATATATATATATATATATATATATATATATATACACCAACAAACAAACAACAGCAACAACAACAAATGCAACCGTTTCTAGCCCACTGTAAGACAAAGACCTAAAATATGTCCTTATTCATGTCTAAGGTTTGGCCATTTTACCACCACGCTGACGGTTGTTGATTAGCGATGGTTAGAGACTCTAGTCTGATCGCTCACAGCAAACCAACCTAGTATGGATGATCTTGACTAGTACACCTATACCCATCATAGGCGTACACAAAACTTTCCAAATCATTGAGGTATACCCACTCAGAAAGACAAAGATATATCTATCTATATATATATATATATATATATATATATATATATATATATATATATATATATATATATATATATATATATATATATATATATATATATATATATATATATATATATATATATATATATATATATATATATATATATATATATATATATACACACACACACATATGTATACAAATATATACACATACATATATATATTTACACACACACACACACACACACACACACATATATATATATATATATATATATATATATATATATATATATATATATATATATATTTAAATATATATTTATATACGTATATATTTATATTTGTATATATATACATATATATATATAATATATATATATATGTTTACATACATATATATATATATAATAAAACTTACATATATATATCTATGTATATATATATATATATATATATATATATATATATATATATATATATATATATATATATATATATATATATAACTTACATGTATATATATAAATATATATTTATATATATATGTTTACATATATATATATATATATATATATATATATATATATATATATATATATATACAATATATCGTCGTCATCATCATCATCAGCTGTTACTATTCCACTGCAGAGCAAAGGCCTCAGGCACGTCCTTCCACTATCGTCTGTTCATGATCTTTCTGTGATAACACGTGACATTCAGCCAAAATAAGACTTCTAATATTGAATTCACAGACACAAGTGGAAATTAATTTCTCGATAAGTAATTTTGACCAGAAATTTGAGGAAAAGGTTGAAATTCCGGATGGAAGAACTTATCGTAAAAGGAATTTCCCCTTGGACATGTGATCCGGAGGCAAAGTTAATATGATATTAAACACTATTTGCGGCTTCACTGAAATCAATAAATATATAAATATGTATTTATAAATATATAGTATATATATATATATACTAGTGTACGCAACCCATCTAAAACAGGTAAATAATTAGGTAATTACAAACACACCCTCGCACTAGGGTATGACCACTCCCTTTTCCCCATACCCGAGGGAAGGGGAGAGCTCAGCGTGACCGGAAAAATATTCATTTACATACGTATACCCAGACACTTGAACTTTATTATTATTATTATTATTATTATTATTATTATTATTATTATTATTATTATTATTATTATTATTATTATTATTATTATTTGCTAAGCTACAACCCTAGTTGGAAAACCAGGATGCCATAAACCCAAGGGGCTCCAACAAAGAAAATAGCTCAGTGAGGTAAGGAAACAATGAAAATGAAATATTTCAAGAACAGTAACAATATTAGAATAAATATTTCCTATATAAACTATAAAAACATGATCAAAACAAGAGGAAGAGAAATAAGACAGAATAGTGTGCCCGAGTGTACCCTCAAGCAACAGAACTCTAACCCAAGACAGTGGAAGACCATGGTACAGAGGCTATGGCACTACCCGAGACTTGAGAACCATGGTTTGATTCTGGAGTGTCCTTCTCCTAAAAGAGCTGCTTACCACAGTTAAAGAGTATCTTCTACCCTTACCAAGAGGAAAGTAGCCACTGGACAATTACACTGCAGAAGTTAACCCCTTGGGTGAAGAAGAATTGTTTGGTAATCTCAATGTTGTCAGGTGTATGGGGACAGAGGAGAATGTGTGAGAATAGACCAGACTATTTGGTGTATGTGTAGGCAAAAGGAAAATGAACCGTAACCAGAGAGAAGGATCCAATGTAATACTGTCTGGCCAGTCAAAAGATATATTGTATTTATATAGCTTTTCAAAGTTTTATCTCAAGACTTTTTCATGATTATGTTTAAGTAATTTCAGGATACTTTGATTTAATTCTACAAGTTCATAATCTCCAAGGCGGATCAAAACAGCAGCAACAACCAAATTGGTACTCTTGACATGACGTAAAAAGCACCAGATTCTTAAACAGAACATGATTCAGAATTACCTTTGACATCATAATGTGTATGTGTATGTGTGTGAGGGCTATTAAGAAAGAAACAGAATGAGTAACTCGAACAAAAATAAAAGGGAAAATCTGAAAAACTTTTTCATATAAAATCAAAGTTTTTTATCCATAAACAACATTGCAAAGTTGCACACACTAATTAGTAACTATGAAGAGATTATGAAAGTTGAGATAACAAATAGAACACCTACTGCTCTAATAAGAACGTGTAATATTTATAGAAACTAGAATCAAACAAACGAACTTCAGGTTGAAAAACAAGTGAGCATCACCGTCGCTACATTTCAAGCAGCCCTTCAACTACGTCCCGAAATACTGCTACACCCTCTTTAAAAATATTGCACGCGTTCGCGCGTGCACGCAATTCCTTTATCTCTCACCCTTTCGAATAGAAGAGCAAGAGGATCATAAAACCAATTATTAATGGACCCAGGGCGATTTCATACCACTTACTTAAAACTTGAATTCCATTTAGAACAGGCAGAAGGTCACGGGTTCAACTTCAACTCTCCATCATGGGAGTTTTTGCTTTGCTTTCATGAATAACAAATGACATGCACAGTAGGGCAACAGCACCTGTTTTAATAAAGTGTCCACTGATTTGTATATATAAAAAGCTAATTGCTCGAAAGACAGGAGGAGCCTTCATCTCATAAAACAAAAAGAGATATCTATATCAATAAGGATATTGCTGCCTCAAATAAGCATAAGACACGTCACATTCAAAAGATTAAAATTCATTGCATAAAAATACCACTTGTACCTAACAAAGAATTTAGTAAGTAACATCCCCCTTTTAGGAGTTTATGATTTTCGATACAATATGAAGGAAAATAGAAGTACCGAGTTTGGAGTGACATGTGTCACGTATACTTTAGCTAAATACCAAAACAAAAAATGGGTTAATGTAAATGCGCAGGAAGTAGGTCGGCGGTTGTCGACCTATGGCCTCATCTCCACAATCCCTGGCTGTAGTGTGGAAGTCTATTTAACCTGAATACTAGATAACTGCTGACCCAAGCATACGTGTACTGAATCTGTTTCCATGTCAACAGGTACACCAGGGAGAAGGGGAGGTGACAGAAAGGAGGCGAGAACCCGCCTGATGCGGTTGCATCACCTGCCACCGCTACCAAGAGGCCAGACAAGCCCTAATAACCCCCAGCAATGTGTGAGAAATAAGAATAGCTTGGGAACCAAGATTAGTCACGTCAAAGTTCGAGTAGGAACCGAGTTCAGATCAAGCTCAAGTCGTGAGTGGGCAACTTTCAGTAGGTCCATCTGCCATGGAAGGCCGAA
>NC_090754.1:73632983-73640483 GCF_036898095.1 Palaemon carinicauda
AAAGATCTCAAAGAATTGAAAATACCAGAGTGGGTTGTAAATCCATTCCAGGCTGATGCAACCAATGCTGATCCAAATCTAGTTGAAGAACTTAAGACTTGCAAAATGACATTGAAGGTAAAGTGTTGTTTCAGCAGATTGGCTATGAAGCTTTCTGGCCAAAGGAACAAGATAAATATCCTCATCTTTGGAAAAAAATCAAATTATTATTGTTAGCATTTCCTTCATCATACCTGGTACAGAAAGGATTTAGTGTTGTCTTGCAACTCTTGACTAAGCAGAGAAATAGATTGCAAATATGTAAAAGGGGTGACTTGAGGCTCTGTTTATCAAATATTGAACCTGATATTCTTAAGTTGGCAAGTTCTCACCAGGCCCAAGGTAGTCATTAATTACATTTGTTTCCTGATTTTTTTTTTTGGATACGTATTTTTTTAATATTATTATTAGTATTATTATTTTTAGGTTTGTTTGTTTGGAGGCAGATACTTGTTCTATTTGAAAATTAACCTAAATACTGCGACTATTTTCTTCAAGTAATAATAAATGTGGATGTATTGGTATTAAGTAAATATATCATATTCTAAGGATTAAATTATTTATTTCCTAACTGGAAAACACTACAATGTAGAATCCGATGCAGCTTCACTGCATCAGTCATCATTTTAGTACAGCACTTATATTATGGTGGGCGCTAGCCTATAGAAATATCTGAAAAGGGGCGCTAGGGAGAAAAAGGTTAAGAACCACTGATTTAGATGATTTAACTGAGAAGGACCACAAAATTTCTGGACTAAATGATCAATTGGAAAAAGTTCACAGAGAAAATGAAGCCCGTGTTAAGAGGGAATCAAAACTTGTGAAGGAGATAGAGGATTTGAAAGTAGATACTCTAGGTCTCTCCTATAGAATTGAAACTCTTCAAATTGAAAAAGAAATTGAGATTGAAAAATTCTCGACTAAGTTGCAAGATCCTCAGGAAACCAACGATCACCTAAATGAGGAATTATCTGATAAAGATGCTTCCATCGGAGAATATCTAAATAAATTAATTGAGATGGAACAAATAAATCTTGACATGTGCGACCGACTAGCAAATGTTGAGGATGAAAAAATAGCCTCTACTCATTGGTTGGAATCAAGATTCAAGGATAAGATTGTAGAATTTGAAGAGATTATTGGAGAGATGAAAACAGAGAAAGAGAGGCTGGAGATGAGCTTGGTCAGGAATGGAAGGTACAACTGCCTCTTACAGGAGTTAAAAGCTCTTAAGGAAGAATATTCACATAAATTTAGTGAGATGGAGCAAAAAAAATCGTGAAATGAGTGAAGAACTAGAAAAACTTGAAGGTGAAAAGATGGCCTCTATTCATCGGTTGGAATCTGTATTTGAGAAAAAGATTGACGAACTGGAAGATACAATTGAGAAGCAATTGGGGATTATTGGAGAGATGAATACAGAGAAAGAGAGGATGGAGATGAGTCTGAGCGAGGCTAAAATGAAAAACTTGACCAGTGAGGGAAATTACACAAGTTCAAGTACGGAAATGGCAAAGGAGACGATCGTCCAAATAACAAAAGAAAATGTTGGTCTGAAGGATGAGCTGCTTGCAGCAAATGAGATCACCTCTTCGCTCAAGGAGGAACTTGAAAGGAGAGATAAGAAGAAAGAACTGAACAGACCTGGAACGAGGAAAGTGAGACTTAACAGGTCAGGTTTAGAAATCTTGACCGAGATGGATGGACAGAAGGAAGATGTCCAAAAGGATGTCAGTGTCAATGAAGAGGAAGTCAAAGTAGTTCAGGCAGCAGAGGACCTGGATTCCAACGGACATAAGGAGGAGAAGGAGGTCGTTGGAGGGCCATCTGGTGTGGCTCAGGTGCTGAGCTGGCTGCTAGCCGCCAAAGAGGCTCTCCCTGACAACAACCACAAGGAAGAGCAGAAGCTCCAAAAGGAAACTTCTCCCAATGAAGAGGAGGAGAAGGAGGAGGAGGAGGAGGAGGAGAAGGAGAAGGAGAAGGAGAAGGAGAAGGAGAAGGAGAAGGAGAAGAAGGAAGAGGAGGAGGAAGAGAAGGAGAAGGAGGAGGAGGAGGAGGAGGAGAAGGAGGAGGAGGAGGAGGATAAGGAGGAGGAGGAGGAGGAGGAGGAGAAGAAGGAAGAGGAGGAGGTGAAGGAGGAGAAAATTGCAGAGAAAAAACCTGTTCGCAAACTTACCGTTTTTGACCTGGAACCTGAGAATCCCAAAAGGGTCTTCTCATCTCATATCACCTTCCAAGGTGCAAAGGTTGGAGCTAACCCCACAAGGGACTATGCCCTAAAGGGGCACGTGACTGTCGCCTTGGATGTCCCAAGGAAGTTCCACAGAGCCATATATGGAGTGGAAGGAAAGACGCTGATGGAAATCACCCGGCAGAGCGGCGTCAGCTCCATAGATATACCAAGAAGGCACGAATACAGTAATTTGATCACCATCAGTGGTACCATTGGGTATGTTCAATTAGCAGCTGATATTATCGATAGGCTTCTGAAGAGACTTAACCGGTTATTAAATACTTCAATCAGGAAAAAAAAAGATTCTAAAAAAAAATCTAAAAAAAGAAAAAAAATTAAAAAAAAATCTAAAAAAAAGGAAAAAATGAATATATATATATATATATATATATATATATATATATATATATATATATATATATATATATATTGTTCATTTTGAAATTGAAAGGAAAATATATTTTGTTTATAAAATGTGTTTTTAAGTTTAATTTTAGTTTATTTTGTGAGGAAAAGGAGATTTAGCTGAGTTTTGCAAGACCAGAACCAGGATCTTTGGCCTGAATGACTACCCACCTTAAAAGACGCTTGGATGGACAGCCCAGTTTGAAGGATACAATGCTCAATTATCCAGCTTGTACAATGCTTGGAATAATCTGGAGGACTGGCGCTGCAGACAGAAGAAACCTGGTAGATTCTAGTATGCTTTGTACCTTGATGGATGTGTACAAGGCATTTGTCAAGTGTACAAATGGTCGGATATCTAGATCTATTCTTCTGGATGCCCACTTTCAGGTGGTTCTGGGGGGAATAATCTAGAATACCGGCTCTGCAGAGGGAACGAGCTAGGCTTCTTCTAGTGTGCAGTCTTGTCCTTATAGGTTGACGCAATTTAGTTAAGCTGGGAAAGGAAGCTGCATCTCTGGTGGTGTTCATCCAATGGCTACTGCATGGCTGAGAGCAGAGTCAGTTTTGGTTCTAACGACGATTGGCTTAATTGCCCGACCACATAAAGCTCTGCTTAACTGCCCGCCCAAGTGATGGTGCTCGGCTTAACCGCACCGGCCAAGTGATGGTGCTCGGCTTAACCGCCCGGCCAAGTGATGCTGCTCTGCTTTACCGCCCCGGCCAAGTGATGCTGCTCGGCTTAACCGCCCGGCCAAGTGATGGGGCTCGGCTTAACCGCCCGGCCAAGTGATGGGGCTCGGCTTAACTGCCCGGCCAAGTGATTGGGGCTCGGCTTAACCGCCCGGCCAAGTGATGGTGCTCGGCTTTACCGCCCGGCCCAAGTGATGCTGCTCGGCTTAACCGCCCGGCCAAGTGATGCTGCTCGGCTTAACCGCCCGGCCAAGTGATGCTCGGCTTAACCGCCCCGGCCAAGTGATGGTGCTCGGCTTTACCGCCCGGCCAAGTGATGGTGCTCGGCTTTACCGCCCGGCCAAGTGATGGGGCTCGGCTTAACCGCCCGGCCAAGTGATGCTGCTCGGCATAATCGCCCGGCCAAGTGATGGGGCTCGGCTTAACCGCCCGGCCAAGTGATGGTGCTCGGCTTAACCACCCGGCCAAGTGATGGTGCTCGGCTTAACCCGCCCGGCCAAGTGATGGGGCTCGGCTTAACCGCCCGGCCAAGTGATGGGGCTCGGCTTAACCGCCCGGCCAAGTGATGCGGCTCGGCTTAACCCGCCCGGCCAAGTGATGCGGCTCGGCTTAACCGCCCGGCCAAGTGATGATGCTAGGCTTAACCGCCCGGCCCAAGTGATGGGGCTCGGCTTAACCGCCCGGCCAAGTGATGCGGCTCGGCTAAACCGCCCGGCCAAATGATGCTGCTCAGCTTTACCGCCCGGCCAAATGATGCTCGGCCAAATATGCTCGGCCTAACCGCCCGGCCCAAATGATGCTCGACTTCGGCTTAACTGCCTGGCCAAATGAAGCTTGGCTTAACTGCCTGCCCAAGTGATGCTCGGCTTAGCTGCCCGGCCAAATGATGCTCGGCTTAATTGACGGGCCAAATGATGCTTGGCTTAACTCTCCGGCCAAATGATGGTCAGCTTAAATACTCAGCCAAAAAAATGCTTGGCTTAACTGCCCAGCCAAATAATGCTCGGCTTAACCACCCAGCTAAATAATGCTTTTCTTAACTGCCCCAGCCCAAATAATGCTCAGTTTAAACTGTCCAACCAATTAGTGCTCGGCTTAACTGCCCAGCCAAATGCTTGGCTTAACTGTCTAGTGAAATAATTCTTGGTTTAATTGCCCCGGCTTGAATGTCATGGGACACGATAGACTACTTACAGACTAGTTGGAGTAAGGAAAGTTGGCCAAAACCTATTTCCCTATACAGGGATACCTCTGGCACCGGCGTAAAAAACCCGTAAGTTTAAAGCCCAGAACACTGCAATAGGTTTCAAGTAGTTTTTTCTTCTTCATGCTAGTCAACTATAAGTCCTCAATTATCAAAAAAACATTGATGATGTACCGATGAATTTTGAATGTCGTCTTCTGACATGATTGACTACTGATCAGCTAGCTGGAGTAAGGGAAGTTGGCTGAAACCTATTTCAGTATAAAGGGAGCTACCTCTGGTGTGGCGTAAAAACCCGTAAATTCAAAGCCCAAAACACTGAAATAGGTTTTGAGTTGCTTCTCTTCTCCAACCTAGTCAACTGTCATCTATTATCAAAAGATATTCATGATTTACTGATTAATTTTGAATTGTTTAGATGATAAAAAAAAAAAAGAGGAAGGAAGGAAGGAGGGTCGTGGGAACCAAGCCTGCAAACATTGAAGTAGGCAAAACCCACCTGATGAGCCCTTTGGTCAGGGCGAAACCCTTAGGCATCGACCACACCGGGAGCGACTAGCGGCAAGGTTATAGGCAAGAGGTTCCAGCGGCAAATCGAAACGTATGGTATCGTATGCGGGTGGCCACATTGGAGACGCGAGAAGCCTCTAACCAAGATGGAATAAGATAAGGTGAGTTACCTAGCGGTCCCGTTTTCTACACTCACGCGCATGACGTCACCTGGATAGTTCAGCCAGGCGATATATAGGCGGGAAATATGCAGTTTTTTTTTTTTTTTTTTTTTTTTTTTTAACAGGCGTTCTTGTTTTCTTTTGCGTTGACAGATTCATAATGGTTATGTTTGTAATATATGGTTGCTCCAATTCTTATAAGACCACTATAACTATTGGTGGTGAAAAGTAATTAGATTTTCCCGTTTCCCAAAAGATGCAGAACTAAGTAAGAAAGTAGGGGAATATATGCAAAGAAAATGATGGTATTAATGCCAAATATGCAGTAATTTGTTCGTCACATTTCCAACCCAATGATTTTTCCAGAAACCATAGGCACGACTTGCTCAATTGTTGACCTAAGACTGCCATACTGACTTAAAATCTTTATAATAATGTAATTACTATTGGGGTTCGGGTAAGCCTATCACTAATATCTCGTCACTTTAGTTTCATTTACTAGGCATATGTTGCATTTAGCATTTTGGGCAACTAGGTGAACTGTATATGAATAGGCTCACTTAAAAAAAAAAAAACACGAGAATATATGGATATATCAATCATATTCCTCATCCAAGTAAATATTTAGCTACGATGGGAAGACTGTTTCTGAAGATGAGAGAGAGAGAGAGAGAGAGAGAGAGAGAGAGAGAGAGAGAGAGAGAGAGAGAGAGAGAGAGAGAGAGAGAGAGAGAGAGAGAGAAAGAGAGAGAGAGAGAATTTTACAAGAAAATTTTTCGTATGTATAAATACTATTATTTAAGCTTCAGATTATAATAAATAATAAATTTAGTTGCTTCGAAATTTTTGAAAAGTTTTCGTCTCGGCAGAACCACCCCATCTAATCAACTTAATTCAAAATTATTTAAAAGACTATGGTTTTCAGGTTGGAGATAAAATCATTATCTCAAAATCTATGTAAAACATCGTACCTTTATCAGTAAATAATCTCAAAATATACTACAAAATTAATGAGTCACTTGAACGTGTGAGGCTATAAACGTCAATGTGAGAAACAGCAGTTCAGCTACTCACTTCCTTAGTGGCTTATTCCATCAAATTTTGTAGTAACAAAGGCTTATTGAAATGACAGTTTTGTAATGAAACATCGGATCTTATATCTTTGATTTTTAGTTGGTTTGGCTTGAATAACTTGTAAATGAAGTATGTCGTAAAGAAAGGTAGAGGTGCTTTCTCGAACTGTCCACGTCAAGTTGAAATAGATGCTATATTTTGTTATTAATGCTAAAGTGAAAGGTAAAAAGATTTCGTCCCATTAAAAGGATTATCGTTTAACACGTTGCATGGTCTGTAAGGATTACAGTTCTTGATGACAAGACGGCTATGTCAAGACACAGTCGAACATCCCTTTTCTTACATAAGACAAATTGGTCATTGCCACGGTCATCCGTAACCTTTGGAGTTTCAATATATACTACGGTTATACATAGTAGGTAAAGAGAATAATTAACGAGTTAAGGTCTTAATGTTTGTAATAATGATGAAGCTACTGTACATCTTGTGTCATTACAGAGTGCTTAAATATAAGTGGTTCATGTCAAAGGTTAAATATTGCTCCCAATCATCAAGATTCCGAGTTATATATCTCTGGGTGTCTCATGAAGCACCTTCTTTCTGTTAACAATGAGACCGAAGCAGGAAAATCAAGTAAAAGATTTAAGAGAGATAAAACCTGAAACACTGATAGGATATGAGTCCTTAAGTTCTTTGATGGGAGGGTTCGTGGCTTTTAAATTTAGAAATAAGTATACATCATTAGGCTCAGTTTATGTAGATGAAAGTCGATAATAGGATATCACTTGTAAAGAAAAAGGTATTATATAGGTCATGTAATCATTTTAGAGAAAATCTACAAATATGCAATATTTATTCAAAATTTCCCATGGTCATGGTCTAAAACCAGGAGTCAAAGCTGTTTCATATCTTATTGATATATTCAAAGCCACCAATATTGATGTTCCCGAGGAGGTAATGAGATTTTTATTATTAGAAGTTGGCTAAATTTTAGAATAGAAATAAACTAAGAAGGAAAATGTTTAGAGCAAAGTTGTGAAAAAAAAGATAAAAGAAATTGTTCAGTAATATTGAAAATTTATTTCATTGAAACGAGAGAGAGAGAGAGAGAGAGAGAGAGAGAGAGAGAGAGAGAGAGAGAGAGAGAGAGAGAGAGAGAGAGAGAGAGAGAGAGAGAGAGA
>NC_090754.1:73645483-73647983 GCF_036898095.1 Palaemon carinicauda
GATCGTTAATACCTTTCAATTAAAATCTAAAACATCATGTGACCAAATAGACAGAGGACACAAAACACACCACACTCCTTTCAGTTCAACACAGTTAAACAACATGAGATACAGCCATGCCAGTGACGTCTCTACAAGCAAACTAGGAAAGTCGATATCCAGTATGCGATTGTCAACTAACGAAGGCTGACAGATGCAGCGATTACCACCTATAGACCTGGGTACAATTGGGTTTCAATATACCGGGACGTGTTTGTGTTTGTGTGTGCGTGTGTGTGCGTGTGTGTGTGGTGTGTGGTGTGTGTGTGTGTGTGTGTTAAAATAGACAAATAGACCATCTATAAGATCGACTTACAGGATTTGTAGACAAAACTGAGGAGAGATAATCTAATTTTTCAGAATGATAGGAGGTACTTTGCAATGAAGAACGAGAGAGAGAGAGAGAGAGAGAGAGAGAGAGAGAGAGAGAGAGAGAGAGAGAGAGAGAGAGAAATATATCAGCCAACAAGTTATCTGGTAGAAGCCTTAATGACAAAGACAAATGAATTTGTTTCTTTTCTAGAAACCATGCTCCTAACCTTCTGTAACGGGCCAAGAGTAGGTTGTGACTTCTCATGTTTTCGATGCACTCACAAAGACTAAGTCAAGAAAATGGTGGGCCAGGGAAGTCTCTTAGCATTATTTATTATGAGTCACGAATGGAGGAAAGGAAAAACAGAGTAAGAACGCCACATATATGCACTATGTCCATTGTATTCGTGAACAATGTATTCACTCAAGCTTACAGAAATATATGGCCACTGGAAACAAAGAATATTCCCTATCCATTTCTCATGCTGAATAGGCTACCAAGTTCTGTTTCCACCACGAAAAAATATAACCCACATGACTATTAATTCTTGGCAGCTTAACGACAAGAAATTTTTATGGCCCTAGGCCTTGCATATAATTCTTGTTATTTCAAAAATGCAACCAATCATTTGCCTTCAAAACAAATGATAACTAGAGGGGCATTTAACAGATAGCACATCTCCGCCACGGCAATTTATTTCTCGACCTTTTTCTCGACCCTGACCTTTGACCTTAACATGTATTAATTGGCGTGGATTTTCATACATTCAAATATGAACCACGTTTGAAGTCTCTGTGACAAGGATGACCTAACTTATGGCTGATTACGTGAATTGGACATTTTGCTTGACCGTGACCTTGAACTTTGACCTTGACCCTCCAAAATTTAATCATTTCCGGGTTTTTACATAAGAGTTAATCACAGCAAGTTTCATTACTCTACGATTAAAATTGTGGCCAGGAAGTTGTTCACAAACAAGCACACACACACACACACACAGAGGAGCGAAAACATAACCTCCTTCCAACTTCGTTGGCGGAGGTAAAAATATAAAAATCGGCAACACCAAAATGAATAAGATTTGCAGTTTTCGTCAAAACGAAATATCCTCAAGAGTCATGCACAGGAGAATAGGTTCTGTAAACGCTGGACCAATAAGCAGTGCCACCGCTGAAGAGTTACAGTACTACTTCCTTTGCCTGCACATTCACCCAATACTCATCCTATTCTATACACATCCTCCTCTTTCCCAATACACCGAAAAATTCTTTTGCACTGCAATTATTCCGTGGCTACTTTCCCCTTGGTCAGGGTAAAAGAGACTCTTTAGCTTTGGTTAGCATATCTTCTAGGATAAGGACACTCCAAAATTACATCACTGTACCCTGGTCATCGCCAGTGCCCTACCCTCTGAACAATTATCTCCCACGGTCTTGAGCTATATACTAGAGTTATCTTGCTTAGGAGTACACCCAGGCACACTATTCTATCTAGTTCCAAATTTCCTTTTCTCACTGGGTTATATTCCCTATTAATTAATAATAAATTATCAAAATTACCTTAAATCTAAATAGGATCATTATCCAAAGGCATTCAAAATTATCAGACCTTGGACACAAGGAAGCTTCCAGCCAATAATTAAGTTATATGGTCCTCTTTACCATTTACTGAAATGCTTACATTACTCTCCTCAACTCGGACAGTTGAATACTTAATCAAAATTGAATAAGACGGATTCTAATATTCACAGGCCCTGTTCAAATGTGGGAAATTCTCCCGAAACCATTTTGGACAAGGCCCATTTTTTTCATCATCTCCTCCTACGCATAATGACACAAAGGGCCTCGATTAGATTTCGCCAGACGTCTCTATCTTCTCCATTCATTATCTCCTACTTATCGCTTCATAGTCCTCAGCCATTTAGGCCTGGGTCTTCCAACTCTTCTAGTGCCTTGTGGAGACCAGTTGAACGTTTGGTGAACTAATCTCTCCAGGAGAGTGCGAAGAGCATGCCAAAACCATCGCCACCTACCACTCATCATGATCTTATCCATATACGCTACTCGGTTATTCGGATTTCGATTCAGTAATCGATCGAATAAAAAATCTAATGCAGATATTTATACAATAAATGAATTACATTTTCCT
>NC_090754.1:73652983-73674184 GCF_036898095.1 Palaemon carinicauda
TACACTTTCTAACTTTTTGGAAATTTTTTATTTACAGTCGAGTACTTGGATTTTCAGATGGTTGAAATATTGTCAATATTAAGTATAGAAGTTATACTTACCCCACTCTTATGTCGATATAAATTCATAATAAGGGCGAATAAATTTAGAATATACCAATACCTTATAAGTAAATGGTCCTATATTTTTCAGATCATCATTACTTACTAGCTCGAAATTATTAATTATTCTTTCAACATTTGATATAAATACATCTATGCAAACACTAGACTTTATATATATATATATATATATATATATATATATATATATATATATATATATATATATATATATATATATATATGAATGTGTATAGAGCATATACACACGTTATGTATGTGTATATATATATATATATATATATATATATATATATGTGTGTGTGTGTGTGAATGTGTATAGAGCATATACACACAGTATGTATATGTGTATATATA
Organism: Palaemon carinicauda; assembly: GCF_036898095.1. Classification (NCBI taxonomy): domain Eukaryota; kingdom Metazoa; phylum Arthropoda; class Malacostraca; order Decapoda; family Palaemonidae; genus Palaemon; species Palaemon carinicauda. The sequence goes on from NC_090754.1 coordinate 73,653,463, forward strand.
TATATATATATATATATATATATATATATATATATATATATATATATATAAATATATACATATATGAATGTGTATAGAGCATATACACACATTATGTATTTGTATATACATACATACATACATATATATATATATATATATATATATATATATATATATATATATATATATATATATATATATATAGATGAGCTAATAAAATCTAAATCAGTTACTGATAAGGTTATTTCTGCTTTAAAGGCAAACGCTATTTTCAAGGCTCAAGAAGTATTAATTGAAATATTTAGTTATTCTGTGTCCACATAGAGTAGTGACAGATTACATTAAGAATATAAACATATCTATGCAATAATATTACTGACCTCAGGATCAGAGTCACGAGGCGAAATCACTCAAAGACAATAGCATCTGACCGGCCAGGATTCGAACCCTGGTCGAGGATGCTTGTATGACAGTAACCGTACCATTTAGCTAGGAAGAAATTTATCATATATATATATATATATATATATATATATATATATATATATATATATATATATATATATATATATATATATATATCTAAATGGGGATATCTTAACGAGGTGAAAAGGGTTTGCTTATCGCTATGATCAGCAAAGCTGTATTAGTCAGAGCCACCCATGTAGGTTGGTTTGCCTTGAGCGATCAGACGAAAATCTCCCACCATCACCAATTCACCGTGGCCAACGTGGTGATGAAAACTGACCAAACCCAAGACATGAATTGACGTATCTGAGGCTTTTGTAGTGCAGTGGACTAGAAACGGCTTCATTTGCTGTTGTATACGTATACATATATGCACATGTATCCTATCTATTAATTAGAAGAATGGATGAATTTATTTTCATTTTCAAAAGGAGAAATCTATCGATATGAACATGGCTCTTGACGTACCATTTCAAGCCATAATTCCCAAAAACGACATTATCATTATTATTATTATCATTATTATTATTACTAGCTAAGCTACCACCCTTATTGTAAAAGTATAATGCTATAAGCCCAAGAGCTCCAACAGGGAAAAATACGAGGATGGAAACAATGAAATAAATAAACTACAAGAGAAGTAATAACAATCAAAATAAAATATCTTAAGATCATTAACGACATTAAATTAAATCTATATCATAAAGTATAAAATCTTCATAAAAAGAGGAGGAAGAGAAACAAGATAGAATAGCGTGTTCTGTACCCTCAAGCAAGATAACTTTAACCCAAGACAATTGAAGACCACGGTACAGAGGTCATGGCGCTACCCAAGACTAGAGAACAATTGTTTGGTTTTGGAGTGCTATCCTAGAAGAGCTGCTTACCATAGCTAAAGTCTCTTCTACCCTTACCAAGAGGAAAGTGGACACTGAACAATTACATTGCTGTAGTTAACCCCTTCTTAGGGAAAGAAGAATTGTTTGGTATTCTCAAGGTTTTCAGGTGCATTAGGGCAGAGGAATATGAAAAGAATAGGCCAAAATATTCGGTGTATGAGTAATAATAGAAAAACTTCACCGTAACCAGATATATGGATCCAATGTAGTACTGTCTGGCCAGTCAAAGGACCCAATAACTCTCTAGCGGTAGTATCACAATGGGTGGCTGGTGTCCTGGCCAAACTACTACAATCATATTTCCAAAAAAAATTTCCGAAATAAAAACGAGAGAAAAGCCATCAATCTTGTAATTGATATCCTAAATAACTTTAACAATGCTAAAGGCTGAAAAAGAGAATTAAAATAAAAAAGAAGGTTGCGTCACATTTTCCGATGTGAATCACGCAATTCACAGACCTGTCACTCAGAAGTTCCAAAGCCGATGCAAAAAGATTTAAAGCTTTTATTTGTTTATTGTTGTGGCGGCAGTGGTAAAAGGGTTGGGGGAAGTGAAATACGTAAAGGATATTCATATATGCGAAACTGCTTCATTATAAAACGTGACGAGTTTCGACATTTGGTTATTTGCCTCTTTCTTAAAATTATGCAAATTGTGGAACAGTAAATAAGCCATTTTAACAAACGTATTATTTATGCTGATTTATATCAGAATTTGCGTCGAGTTTCACCAGAATATAATCAAATTTCCCTGCATCAAGAAATGCAAAGATTTTCCAGTAGATTATTTGTTCATCCAGATCATTGAAGCTCAAAATCAATATCTTCAATTATGAATTTGAAATATCATTGGAATATATATACAGTCAAAATAACATCTAAATATTTATATAGATATGCAGACTCAGATTGAACCCTTCCCACCCCCCACCCTCCTTTCCTTACTACAACCCAAAGAGCAGGCAATTTGTGGGTGCGTGTGTTTCAGAGTGTACATCTTGGGGTACCCCTTCTCTCTCTCTCTCTCTCTCTCTCTCTCTCTCTCTCTCTCTCTCTCTCTCTGAGCGTGACATGAATGAAATACGTACAAACATGTATATGTGTAGAGCAATCTAGTTTCCTTTTCTATCCAAGTTCTGAATGAAACAAAAAATGAGAAAATCAAAGAAGGTGGATGAGGTATAAAAACAAACGAAGTGATAGGTCTACCTCTTAAATAAAAAGGAAATTATAGAAAGGGAAAAGATCAAATAGACCTTTTCCTGTGAAGAAAAGGATGAGTAGGTTCTGATTACTAAAATAAATGACTTTGCTTTTATTAGTTACCAAACCAGAGTCGGTATGTTGTTTATCGCAATATACGAAGCCACTCGGCTGCATTATTCACTACCATAAGTCTTTTTATAGTCTATATATGAAATATCTGTTTTAATGTTAATGTTTTTTCAAATTTTTTATTTCATTTTTTCATTAATTTTTATATCGTTTATTTATTTCCATATTTCCTTTCCGCGCTGGGTTATTTTTCCCTGCTGGAGCCCTTGGGCTTATAGCATCCTGCTTTTCATACTAGGGTTGTATCTTAGCTAGTAATAATAATAATAATAATAATAATAATAATAATAATAATAATAATAATAATAATAATAATAATAATAATAATAATAATACCAGTTACTATCCACCCTTTCTAATTGGTTTCCTCTTCTTCAACTGGCAAACTACTTTAACTTAATTTGATTCAAGGCGTTGCCTCCCCCCTTCAAAGTCAAAGCGAAAACTGAGAGTGAGGAACGATGAAATTAATTACCTAAATTTAGTATAAACATCAATAAAGACGGCCCCCCACCCCCCAAAAAAAAATCTAAGTGAAACCCGTGAGTTAAATTAGCCTATTAATATGATATAAAAATAACAACAACAACAACAACAATAATAATAATAATAATAATAATAATAATAATAATAATAATAATAGCAACAACAACAACAACAACAATAATAATAATAATAATAATAATAATAATAATAATAATAGTAATAGGGTCAATACCAGTAATAGAAGTAATAAATAATAATAATAATAATAATAATAATAATAATAATAATGATAAAAGTATCAACACCAGCAATAAAAATAATAAAAACAAATAAATAATAACAATAATAATAATAATAGCACCAACACCAGCAATAAAAATAATAAAACACATAAATAATAATAATAATAATAATAATAATAATAATAATAATAATAATAATAAATAATAACAATAATAATAGCATCAATACCAGCAATAAAAATAATAAAAACAAATTAATAATAATAATAATAATAATAATAATAATACATTATAAACAAAACAAAAGACCCACAACACATTAAACCCATCAGTGGAGACTAAAATCATCGCATCCAAGAGAAGAAGACGATACCAAACCTGGCAGGGCGCAGAGAGGTAGGACTTCCGGTGTTAGGGAACTCTCCCGAACTTTGAGGAAAAGAGCCCTAAGTCAAAACCCACTTTCAAGTTGCTCGGGTCCTAGCGAAGGCCATTTAAGTTCCCTTCTAAAACCTGAAAGCAGGATGTCGGTTCGCACCAATGCGCGCTCGCATGCGAGCGTGTATTGTCAACTCTATCGAGCTCAGTCCTCAGTAAAGGTATTTTTTAAGGTCTTGACATGCTCCTTCGAATTTGTCAATTTGGACAAATTAGAAATAATGTTGGGTTTGTTTTAACTTCACTTCGATAAGTTTGTGCATAAATCATATTTTCAAGAAGTTAATCCAAAGGTTGAAATTTTTCATTTATAGAAAAAACAACTAAAAAAAAACAGAAGCCTAAACATATAATGTAGTAAAAATTAAACATATTAATCATAAAAAGAATTCGTAACATCAACCTAGCACTGAAGATGACCTTTAAAAACTGTACAGACTAACCAGACAGATGAACAACTTCAGCCTTTATCGATATCAAAGGACAACAAAGGAATAGAAATTTCTATGGCAAGACAACAACGGTTTAGGGGAGGAGAGAAACCAGTGTAAGTATTTACAGATGCAATTACCTGTGTAAGAAGAAAAAATGGACACAATCCCTTGAAAGATATTCAACTTGGCCAACACGAAGAATGCCACCTTTTTAGCCTTTACCATCTGTAAACTAAATTGCTTAAGAAAATACCAAATATACCATAATAAAGTTAACATAGATGACAAAGTAACAAAAAAAAAAAAAAAAAAAACCTATGATAGAATCAAAGAGGTGGAGGAATGTTAATTAATATGTGCAAGGCGATAGCAGGGTGATAACCGAAAGGCAAGGTGAATACAACTAAACATTAGTAAACAGATATCAAGCTTATATAGTACGACTTGCGAGCAAGAACGTCACAAAATCCAAACAAAATTAGGCACTAACTATCAAGTTTATACAGGATGGTTTATTAACAGTGCAGGGGAGATCGAATGATAAGTTAACACTCAAAACCGTTACAGTGTACAGTTGCTTTCATTAATTCCGATACACTGAAGTCTCCTTAGCTTCCCATGAAGTGTAATGGAATTAATGAAGCCAACTGTACGACCGTGTATGAAACACGTGCGGTACAAATATAAAGATGACCAAACTCATATATTAAGATGAGGAATCTTAGCATCGAACGCTTGTATACTGTGACTAAGGGACGTAAAGGAAAAAGCTATGTAAAAAATATGAACTACAAGTTATTGATGACAAACATTGAGAAGCGGAAAAAGAGAACTTTTCTTTTCTTATTAGTTTCTTTACTATAACTGAACTGACATTCTATCGATGGCCAAAGGCCTTCTAATAAAAGGATGACTGACACAATATAAGATGGGATAGGGACAAATTTATGGAGGAAACACGAAAAGTTTCTAATAATAATAATAATAATAATAATAATAATAATAATAATAATAATAATAATAATAATAATAATAATAATAGTAATAATAATGATGATGATGATGATGATCTATATTACCACGATATAAATTTGTTATAATTATTATTATTATTATTATTATTATTATTATTATTATTATTATTATTATTATTATTATTATTATTATTATTACTATTGTTATTATTATGCTAGTTACAACTTGCAACCCTATTTGAAAAAGCAAAGTGCTATAAGTACAAGGACACCAGTAAAAACAATAGTAGTTAAAAGATATACATAATGCAAAAATGCATAACTATGAAATAACGCTGAGAGATATCCTTTCCTTTTTTTATACGAAGTAATGTAAAGTAGATTATCTTTTAAATTAAAAGATGAATTTAATTGTAATATATATACACCAGAATATATACATGGATTTTCGTATAAGAAATTTATGTTACGTATAAGCAAAAGAGGCCCGGAGATATAAATTCACACTTGCCCTGGGATCGTTCATTAAAAATGTTGTTAAATTGTCCATGAAATTAACAGGAAAAAGGCTTCATTATCGGCACAATCCCTAAAATGTGTCAAGCTTCAATCAATTAAATGACTCAATAAATTCACAAACAAACAACATCAGTAAACTAACACGTGAAAAAAAAATATCTAATTACAACTTAAAATAAAAAGCATTCAGTCTCTCCAAAAATACACCCTTAAATTTATTACCAATTCCTAGGGATTCAGGCTTTTGTTTCTGTTGTAAATCTCATCTATTTATAATGATATAGTTACCAACGACTGATAACTTTTAAAGGAAAACAGGAATTACTATAATTTTTTTTTTTTGGGGGGGGGGGGTTTAAATTAATCTTATTTGTGGTGAGTTCCGGGTATAATACATAATCTAACACACTTGCAATTGGTCTCTCTCTCTCTCTCTCTCTCTCTCTCTCTCTCTCTCTCTCTCTCTCTCTCTCTCTCTCTCTCTGATAATAGAAAAAACCTGCTAAAACTTGCCATTGCATGTTTCATATTGTTAAAGTTTTTATGTCACTGTTATCATCAACCGTTAGTATATGAGCTTATTATGTCTCGTTAATAAACCAGTCATGTCCAGCCCTTCTTTCTGTTAAGACCCAACCCGAGCCTGCCACAAACAAATAATACAGGTACGGCTTGTATTCTGGTATATTTCGAAGGGCCTTAATGTTGGAGGACTAATGCATTTTCTATTATCATTATCATTATTATTACTAACCAAGCTACAACCCTAATTGGAAAAGCAAGATGCTATAAGCCCAAAGTCCAATGAGGAAAAGAAACAAGGAAAAATCAAATATTTTAAGAACAACAACACCACCAAAATAAATATTTCCTATATAAACTATTATAAACTTTAACAAAAAAAGAAGAAGATTAAATAAGACAGAATAGTGTGCCCGAGTGTACCCTCAAGCATGAGAACTCTAACCCAATACCGTGGAAGACCATGATACAGAGGCTATGGCACTACCCAAGACAAGAGAACATTGGTTTGATTTTGGAGTGTCCTTCTCCTAGAAGAGCTGATTACCATAGCTAAAGAGTCTCTTCTACCCTTACCAAGAGGAAAATAGCCACTGAACAATTATAGTGCAGTAGTTAACCCCTTGAATGAAGAGGTATTGTTTGGTAATGTCATTGTTGTCAGGTGTATGAGGACAGAGGAGAATTTGTAAGGAATAGGCCAGACAATCCGGTGCATGTGTAGGCAAACGAAAAATTAACCGTAACCATAGAGAAGGGGTCAATGTAGTACTGTCTGGCCAGTCAAAGGACCCCATAACTCTCTAGCGGTACTATCTCAACGGGTGGCTATCTATTTATTAGGTCCTTTATGATTGGCATAGACAACGCATATAAGGATAATATTCTAAGATTGGAATAATTGGCAATCCCACTTAGATCTCACTACACTTAACTGACTATCAGTCGGATAATTCATTCACCAGTGAATTAAGGAAAATTGGCCTTTAATAAATAATACCATGGACAATGTTATCAGCCAAACAACAAGGTGTATAAACACACACGCACACACACACACACACACACACACATATATATATATAAATATATATATATATATATATATATATATATATATATATATATATATATATATATATATACACATACATATACAGTACATATATATATATATATATATATATATATATATATATATATATATATATATATATATATATATATATACACACACACACACAAGGCGATCCCCCCATTAAACAGAAAACCCTGTTGTAAATGGGCACCAGCATCTGCTGACATCTACAGAATTGCAAGTGAATAAAAACATCAATCATAAAATGCGATACACTCCTGGTGCTACTCCCTACATAGAGGGATTAAAGTGTACAATAAGAATGTATACATATACCTATCAATATATATATATATATATATATATATATATATATATATATATATATATATATATATATATATATATATGGCCTAATCCTTGTATGCAAAATATGTGTTTTATATAGTGAGTTTAATGAACTTTTCAAGAGTAATATGAGTGTCATAAATTGGAGGGCGTGATCACTGAACTCAGTTATAAGTGACGTGCCCCTAGAATCGTAACGTGATGTGTTGGACAGTATATTTCCATCAAAGAGAATTCCACAAAACCTAACATTTCAGCATGTTGATGGAGCAACATTGCATCTTGCTTGCAGAGGGTTAGCCAGTACCATTCGAGCGATCAGTAGACAAGGTACTCACCTGGGAGTATCTGCTGTACACACTGTATTCACGAACCTTTTAATAATAAAGTGAAAAAAACCTAAGTTCCGATGTCTCATTATCCGTTGACATGGGACATATTGGTGTCATATATCGTCAGCTATTCCTAGTAAACTGCAAAGCAAATGTTAAGACATGTCCTTCCACTCGCGTCTCTCTATGGTCTTTCTATGACAGTTTATACCCGCAAATTGTTTTAGTTAATCAATTAATCATCTTCTCTTCCTTCCCATCTTCTTTTGCAATCTCTACAGGTCCATTCTGTTATTCTTAAGGTCCATCTATAACATTTTCTTTTCATGTACTCTTCTTTTTCTTAGATAATGTTAGAATATCCTCTACTTTAGTTTGCTCCTGTATCTATGTTGCTTTTTTTCAGTCTCTTAGTATTATTCGAATCATTATTCTTTACATAGCTCTTTGAGTTGTAACTAGTTTATGTTACAAGGGTTTAGTAAGGCTCCAAGGTGGGAGATTTTCGCTTGATCGCTCACAGCAAACCAACCTAGTATGGATGACCCTGACAGGTATAGCTTTGCTCGTCAAGGCATTACGCAAACAGGTTTACCACATTAAGGTATTTTCACTTAGAAAGGGATATATATATATATATATATATATATATATATATATATATATATATATATATATATATATAGCTTGGCGTTGCGTATTTGCTAAGGACAAGAATAGACACTTGGGGCCTGCAACCTAACCCCAGAACACTTGGCGAAAAGCTGGTAGCCTGGACCCTTTTGAGGACACCTTCTTTTGAAGGGGATCAACATGGTTTACAAGAATATACATAAACCTATGTATATATATATATATATATATATATATATATATATATATATATATATATATATATATATATATATATATATATATATATATTACCAAGAAGTTGAATAAGCATCAAAATATAAACACCTATAAGCAAGCAAAACTTGGAGTCTACACTGCATGGATAAACAGCGCCACCTTCCTTCAAAGGGACTGAACTCCCTGAAGTCTTTGATGACATTAACACCCAATTCACGCTTTCAGTCGTAACGCTCCCTTCGGAATCAGCAGCCTTTGAAGGAGATGTTGCAAGGTAGGGAGGGAGGAGGGGCGGCCAGGCCATCCGCCCTAGTCACCCCCCTCCCCCGTGGAGGATCCGAATAACAACCTCCGCCTCCCCTTTCCACCATCCCAAGGGAGGTCGGAGATGAAAGACAAACGCCCCTCCGCTCTTTCCAGGGCCCTTCCACTTCCTTCGCACAAATCGAATCAAATTCTGCTTCGGAGATTTTTGTGCGCACGTTTCCAGACATTTTTAGAAACGGAGCCAGACTAACAAATGGACCAAAAAAAAAAAAAAAATTACAGACATTAAAATATTTCGCAAAACAAGAAATTATTGAATAAAATAAAGCATTAAAATCACTAAATAAAATAGAGCATTAAAATTATTGAATAAAATAGAGCATTAAAATCACCGAATAAAATAGACCATTAATAATATTGAATAGAATGGAGGATTAAAATTATTGAATATAATAGAGCATTAAAATGACTGAATAAAAGAGCATTAAAATTATTGAATAATAAAAATAATAATAATAATAATAATAATAATGATAATAATATAACAGAGAAAAGGTCAATTCGAATAACTGAAAGTGTGAGTTGATAAAAACAGCCACATGTCCGTGAACGTTAGTAACTTAGACCCTAAAAGGCGGTGGGGTGGGGTGTCTGTAGGACATGTCCCAAGTGAGTAACAAGCCCTAGATCATTGTCGTCAACATAAGCAAAGGGTCAATCACGACGGGTGGAGGTGAGAGCTCGTGAGCTGATTCAGAGAGCAGGGAAGATTGTGAAATACGAAGAGATGGGAAACATGAGCAAAACAAAGGGGATAACGATGGAAACGGCATTCTCGTTTAAAGTGGGTAAAATCCCTGAATCGAAAGGGAAATGTTCCGGACTCTTGTTTAGGGTTGCGGTGGACCGTTGGTAATGACCTTGTCTAGTGATCGCCAGTCTGGGGTTCGAGTCACGCTCACACTCGTTAGCTCTTTTGGTCACTGCAACCTCACAATCCTTGTGAGCTAAGCATGTGGCGTTTGGGGGAGCCTAAAGGTCTATCTGCTGAGTTATCAGCAGCCATTGTCTGCCCCCCTTGGTCCTAACTTGGGTGGAGAGGGGTCTTATGCGCTGATCATATGTGTATAAATATGGTTAGTGTCTAGAGCATTGCCCTGCTTGAGAGGGCAATGCCACTGTCTCTTGCCTCTGTCATTCATGATCGGCCTTTAAACCTTTAAACACATGGAACATGAGAAATAACAGAAGCATGTGCAACACAGCCCGACAACGGATTTTGTGCAGTGGCAGCTGGTTTGGATTCCGAACCCTTCCTTGTCCCCGACTATCTGCTTTACGCTTCTTCAGAGCACTGTTCTCAACTAAGTAAATTTTGCTTTTGTCATCGGAATCGCTGGCTATCGGATTTGAAACGTACCGATTAAGCGTCTATCACCCTCCAGAGGAAGAATCGGTGATTTATATAATTAAATTTTTCGATGTTTATCGAATCCAGAGACTTCTGAATATCCGACCTAAATTTATATGTATTTCGTATCCTCATGCAATTCAGTTATCCTTCGAATCTCTTACACTCAGAGGTCGCAGAAGCACTATCGCCTTGAATTTCATCCCTTGAACTTGACACTTTTAACAAATAACTTAATTTCTTAATTCTGTGACGTCAACTTTACAAGTAAATCAAATATAAAGGATTCCTCCATCCTGAGATCAACACAAAGAACTAATTTTATTCTAATTCACCTACCGTAGTTCAAACGAAATAAATCATATATAAGTGTAAACGAATACAAACTAAAAATAAAATCTATGAAATGCTACTTCATACTTCAGTGGCTACTTTTCACTTGGTAAGGGTAGACGAGACTCTTTAGTTATGGTAAGCAGCTCTTATAGGAGAAGGACACTCCGAAAACAAACCATTATTCTCTAGTCTTGGGTAGTGCCATAGCCTTAGTACCATGGTCTTCCACTGTCCTGGGTTAGTCTCTTGCTTTAGGGTACACTCGGGCACACTATTCTATCTTATTTCTCTTCCTGTAGTTTTGTTAAGACAAGATGCTATAAGCCCAGGGGTTCCAACAACGAAAATATACCAGTAAGGAAAAGAAACAAGGAAAAATAAAATATTTTAACAACAGTAACAACATTAAAATAAACATTTCCTATATAAACTATGAAAACTTTAACAAAACAAGAGGAAGAGAAATACGATAGAATGGTGTGCTCGAATGTACCGTCAAGTACTCTACCCCAAGACAGTGGAAGACCATGTTACAGAAGCTATGGCATTACCAAAGACTAGAGAACAATAGTTTGATTTTGGAGTGTCCTTCACCTAGAAGAGCCACTTGCCAAAGCTAAAGAGTCTCTTCTACCCTTACCAAGAGGAAAGTAGCTACTGAACAATTACATTGCAGTAGTTAACCCCTTGAGCGAAGAAGAATTGTTTGGTAATCTCAGTGTTGTAAGGTGCACGAGGACAGGGGAGAATATGGATAGAAGATGCCAGACAATTCGGTGTATGTGTAAACAAAGGAAAACTGAACTTTAACCAGAGAGAGAGAGGGATCCAATGTAATACTGTCTTGCCAGTCCAAGGACGCCATAACACTCTAGCGGTAGTATCACAACGGGTGGGTGGTGCCTTGGCCAACCTACTACCTCTATATATATATATATATATATATATATATATATATATATATATATATATATATATATATATATATATATATATGTGTGTGTGTGTGTGTGTGTGTGTGTGTGTGTGTGTGTGTGTGTGTGTATGTATGTATGTATGTATGTATGTATATATATATATATATATATATATATATATATATATATATATATATATATATATATATATATATATATATATATATATATATACAGCATAAATATATAACCGAAGTAACGAGATAGCTTTATCTTATCCCTTAATCAAAGCTATGACATCGTGTTCTGTTAATACTCATGTTTAGGTGCACTCCATAAACAGAATTACAAGACCAAAGGCTCAAACCAGAAATTGATATATCAAATATATCATCTCCCTTTCTTTCATCCTTACAGAATCCTAGGGAATGGGCTTTAAAAAAAAAGAAGAAAAAAAAACGCACATCCAACGCGAGCGGAACTTTGATAAGCATCATTAGATTAATGACCGGGTCTCCCATAACGCTCATCAGCTCCATCATTTGCGAAAATCCCATTCGATGGAGACCAAATAACGTCCTTAAGAGAGAGGGGACTAAACGGTATTGCCCATCAGGTTGGAAACATTATTTATTTACTTATTATATTTCTCTTTTTTTCATTTGGTGTCAGATAACTCGGAACACATTTTTGTGCAAAATAAAAAGGAAAAAATGATTAAAATTAAAGCAGGAAATTATGTAATGAGAGAGAGAGAGAGAGAGAGAGAGAGAGAGAGAGAGAGAGAGAGAGAGAGAGAGAGAGAGAGAGAGAGGGGGGGGTTTGGATGAAAGGTAAACAGTCAAGAAGAACTGGGCACTGGGCGCCACCCCTTGAATTTATACTCGGCAGGGGATCCAGCTAGAATCTCAGATAATGGACACTTTATAGAAAGGATAGTGTAATATTATCATCTCGTATTTATCCCTTCCTCGGGTATTGGAATGACCACCTTGTGAACAAGAATTGACTCCATCTTCAAAAAACAACATTCTTCCATCTACTCCTTTCTTAATCGGCTGGAGTCACAGTTTTGGTACTTGACTCCAGGGGCAGCGTTGAGCTGCTGTATAATTCTCCAAAATCGTAGTTATTTATTTGCCGGAAAAAAAAAAAAAAAAAAAAAAAAAAAAAAAAAAAAAAAAAAAAAAAAAAAAAAATCCTGGCATGAATGTTGCCATCCATTTACCGTTTTAAAAACGGATATGTTGACGTCAAGGAGTGATATTATGATCACCAACCCGTAAAATATAATATCAAAGTAGGGTAAATATTACGGTCGCCTGTATTTTTCTGAAATACGGCTTAGAACAGTATATTTTTACGGAGATTTTCCGATAAAGATTACGGGTTTTTTAAACAGTGTAGAAATATAACACATCTATATATTCACTCTAGATTGATTCTTCTTGGATATTCCCTTCAAGTTGTATATCTCAGTCCACGTGAAGCATGTTGCTAAGAGGAATTGTTGGTCTATACCCTTCCCTGAATAACTTTACGATGCATAATTTAGGTTAATATAGGTATTTAATCACTATACGAATAATTGTTCAAGTTTTTAGCAATAAAGTAGGTCAAACGTAGATTCTTTTCCTCATGATTTATGAAACCCTTCCCTTAAATAACTTTGCGTTCCATAATTTAGATGTTTAATCACTGTTCGAATAAGTATTTCAAGTTTTTAGTAATAAAGTAAGGTAAAACTCCAAGATTCTTTGCCTGGTGGTATGAAAAACCCTAAAATTATTTACCCTTTGTGCATCAATAATTGTACCTTACTTTCAAAAGCAGCTTTAAGAAGAAAACACATTGTCTGTGAGCATAGACAATCCCTCCCTTCCCCTACAAGGAAGTCTCTCAAAGAAATACCATTAGTATGAAATTCAAAATTGATGGCATCTTTAGGCTATGGAGAGTAAATGGAAATCTTATTATGTTATTCATTAATTTTCTTGTGAAAGCTTTTTCGTACTTCCAGGCCCTCCTACAGTTTGATGCCTTTAATATCTTTCTTGGGTTGTTATAAATATGTTATAGGAGTTATGATTATGGTTATTTTACTTATCCCTAAAACAAATTTTAAACCATTCATCAATATAGCTAGTTACTTTAGCCTGTAAGTATTGTCGAGAAAGTCTTCATCAATAAAACTAACAATACTGACTAAAGAGGACCTAGGCCAAATTAAATTAAATGACTAGGTTTGAACATTATTTAGATGATGGAGACTACCTTAAATGAAAAAGATACTTTTTAAATTTTCTCCTTAAATAATAATCAACCTATATTTTCTCATTAACATATATTAAAGAAAAATAAATATTCTATATCATGTTTATCAAGTATAATTCAGTAATCCTTCAAACTAGTGAATTAAAGAAAAAACACTGAAATTAAAAAGCTTCACAGAATAAAGGAGGCCGGAGAGAGAGAGAGAGAGAGAGAGAGAGAGAGAGAGAGAGAGAGAGAGAGAGAGAGAGAGAATGTGTGTGTGTGTAAACAAGGATTTTGGATGTCTCAAGACATTTTAGCCAATCCGCGGAGACTCCATTTGCTCCTTGGTAGAGCAATCTAGTTTAAGCATTTAAGAGTGTTCTTGTGATCTTGTAAAACTTATTCTTGAACTCGTTTACCGTGTTACTGTTTACTACATCCGCTGGAAGTCTATTCCAAGTATTTGCTATTTTATATGTAAAGAAATAGCCACATTGAGTGGTGTATCTTTTCGATTAAAGTTGTAATCTACATTTTTTATCCCTTTAAGAATTTTGAAAGCCTTTATTTACTGTCCCCTTAGTTGTCGATTTTGTACATCACATAAGTTCAAACGTACCATCCTCCGTCTATATCCAAATTGCCTTAGTGTTGGAACTAGTTTGGTGGACCTAGCTTGCACTGCTTCCAGTCTATCTATGTCCTTCTGAATACTTGGAGCCGAGAATTGGACTCTGTATTCTAGATGGGGTCCTACTAGTGATGTGTACAGCTGTAGCACAGTGTCTGTTTCTGCATTTGAATTGTCTATGTAACCTATTAGTTTGTGTGCTTTATTTTCAGCTTTTATACTCTGTTCAGTGAACTTCAAATCCTTGCTGATAAAAATACCAAAATCTTCCTCCAGGTCCACACTTTCTATTTCATATATCATTACTCAGCAGTGAGCAATTTGCTTTTGGGTTACTACAACCTATGTGCATAACTTTACATTTCCCACAGTTGGAAGGCATTTGCCATTTTCTGGACCATTCTCCTAGCTTCATTAGATCCTCTCTTAAGGCCTCTACGTCTTCTGAGAGAGAGAGAGAGAGAGAGAGAGAGAGAGAGAGAGAGAGAGAGAGAGAGAGATTTTAAAATTCACCTTCTGATAATTATCACTAATATAGCAATATCACCTAAGTTCACTTTGACGAGGTTGAAATAATTAATGATAATGAGGATCAGGCAAAAAAAGAAAAAAAGTCTTGACCGCCATTCATCAACTGGGTAATGCAATCTTCATTTTTCAAATGAACAAAGCTAACTTGCGGTCTCTCATTGTCTTTTTATTTTTTTTTAATTTTATAGACCAAGATAATATTTTTATAGCTATTTTTACACTATGTTTTTAATGTAGCATATGCATGTATATACAAACAATATATATAATTGATACACACACATTATATATATATATATATATATATATATATATATATATATATATATATATATATATATATATATATATATATCATTATCATTATTAGCCTATAAGGAAAGGAAACATGGAAACAAATAGAATCGTGTGCACGAGTGTACCCTCAAGCAAGAGAACTCTAACCCAAGACAGAGAAGACCATGGTACAGAGGCCGTGGCAGTTCCCACGACTAAAGAGCAATGGTCTGATTTTGGAGTGTTCTTCTAGAAGAGCTGCTTATCATTGCTGAAGAGTCTATTCTGCTCTTACCAGGAGGAAAATAGCCACCAAAAAAATTACACTGCAGTAGTTAACCCCTTCAGTGAACAAAATTTTTGTGTTCTCTAAATGTTGTCAGATGTATGAGGAGAGAGAAGAATGTGTAAAGAATATGCCAGAGTATTCGGTGTATATATATATAGGTATAGTAAAATTGAGCCGTAACCCGAGAAGGGTCTAATGTACTATCTGGTGAGCCTATATATATATATATGTTTAAATATATATACATACATATATATACACATATACAATATACATATACATACATACATATATATATATATATATATATATTGTGTGCGTGGACATACGGTATGTTTTAACAGAAAAATAACCTATTGAATTCCACAGACAACTCTCTCTCTCTCTCTCTCTCTCTCTCTCTCTCTCTCTCTCTCTCTCTCTCTCTCTCTCTCTCACTCTCTCTCTCTCTCTCTCTCTCTCTCTCTCTCTCTCTCTCTCTCTCTCTCTCTCTCTCTCTCTCTCTCTCTCTCTCTCTCTATATATATATATATATATACATTATAAATTTATGTGTTTATATATATATATATATATATATATTTATAATG
The DNA here is from genome assembly GCF_036898095.1 of Palaemon carinicauda. NCBI lineage: Eukaryota > Metazoa > Arthropoda > Malacostraca > Decapoda > Palaemonidae > Palaemon > Palaemon carinicauda. Next base: position 73,669,876 of record NC_090754.1, read on the forward strand.
TGTATATATATATATATATATATATACATACATAAATATATATAACATAATCATGTAAAATGCTATGTTTATTAACGGTATAAACAATAGGGTTTGAAATCCCTCCTAAAAATACATGATAAATTTGATATTTTACATAAGGTCACGCTCCTGGAACAAGTAAAGGTTTTAGAGCTGTACTTATCCTCAAACCAAATGTTCATAATAAATCGAAAATATAGGTTATGAAAAAAAGAAAAAGAAAAAAAAAAAAACCCGGAGAGATGAACAAAGTAACGAGAAAATCAAGACGAACAGAACGACCTCATCTTTCCTGACGAAATCTATATCCAAAAGCCATCTCATCACAACTCGAGTGAATGCACACACTGTTCGTCTCCCCGCTAGGTCCTTCGACCGCCATGAAAGGCGTCCCTGTTGCTCATCATAAATGCAGTTTCGATCCTTAGGCTGGGAGCCAGCCAAAAGATATGACCTCAAGTTGACTCAAAATCCCCTTTCGGTCGGATATCTCAGGTCTGCAAAGTCATCCTGGTCCTCTCTACTGCTTGATAGACTCGACTCAAGTCTCTCTCTCTCTCTCTCTCTCACTCTCTCTCTCTCTCTCTCTCTCTCTCTCTCTCTCTCTCTCTCTCTCTTCCTCGATATGCCATTTAAGGGAAGAGCCCAAGTATTCTGCGTCTGGCAATGCAGCTGACCGTAACAGGACATATATATATATATTTATATATATATATATATATATATATATATATATATATATATATATATATATATATATATAAATATATATATATATATATATATATATATATATATATATATAAATATATATATATATATATATATATATAGTAAATTACATAATAATCGTGGCACATACATATCTCTCCATATAACAAAGACCTACGTGTCTGGCTATATATAAATTCTCTCTCTCTCTCTCTCTCTCTCTCTCTCTCTCTCTCTCTCTCTCTCTCTCTCTCTCTCTCTCTCTCTCTCTCTCTCTCATATATATATATATATATATATATATTCTGTAGCTCGGGTAGGGGGTGAGGGTGAAAGGGGGTACCCAGAAAAGCACAGAAACCACAATATCCCAGAAATTGGCGAATATGCTGGGTTTTAGTTAGGAAAGGGGGATAGGGTAAGATGGGTTTGTTTGCTCTTGTACTGTACACTTGCAGGCAGTTTGTAGTAAGAAGGGTTGAATCTGTGTGTGTATGACGGCTCGAGCACACTAGTACATACAGTATATAATAGTGTATTTCAAAAAATACGACAGGTTGAAATTATCATAATTTCTTTACTCTCTCTCTCTCTCTTTCTCTCTCTCTCTCTCTCTTCTCTCTCTCTCTCTCTCTCTCTCTCTCTCTCTCTCTCTCTCTCTCTCTCTCTAGGATATCAAAATTATGAACCAAAGAATACCCTCCACTGACAAATATATATATGTATATATATATATATATATATATATATATATATATATATATATATATATATTCATATATATACACTGTATATATATATATATATATATATATATATATTATGTACACATACATATATATGTGTGTGTATGTCAGTTTGTGTGTGTGTGTGTGTGTGTGTGTGTGTGTGTGTGTGTGTGTGTGTGTGTGTAAAATGAATAGACAATCTCTTAGTGGCGTCCAAAAATTGAAGATAGCATCTCTCCTGACAAACTAATCTGCGTCCCCAAAAGCATATACGGTATATATACACATATATATAGTGATATGATGATCCTGAACTTTCACTTTTTCTAAGGGTAATGATAGTTTTCAGAATAACATGAAAACTGCATTCAAGTTTCTTCATTTATTATTCATTTATCATTTGGCGTCGAATCTCTCCGGACACTGAGCTCCGGCGATTTTTCAGGATAATGGGACAATTGCATTTACTTTTCTCTCTATTATTTAGTGTCGACATGCGTTTCATCAGGACTAAATTGGTTTAGCGATGGAATCACACTTTAATATAGAGGTTATGGTGTTAAAAATTTTAAGATCCATAAATATTTGGATACTTTGAAATTAATAACCAAATATTGATAAATGAAAGCTTTAAGATTTTTTTAGATGAAAATTTTTTTTAATCAGTTTTGAAATAATTAAAATATTTTTCCACACGACAGAATTTCATGATGATCTCACAAGCCCTTCCGCTCCTTGACGAAGCTTGCGATTCCATTCTTACAACGGAATTGGGGTTGGGTGTTCAAGAATATCATCTTCTGTTTAAATTAAGATTGAATTGTGAGGCTTACTCTCTCCATCAGAAATTTGGATTTGTGATTTGTATTGACCTCAGATTTGATTATATTTGAAGTGGCTCCTTCCCTTATAACAAATTGTTGTCTCGATGCTCCAGCATTGACTCTGCAATGAAGCAGTTTATGTACTCGCATCAAGGCCATTCATGCTGTTTCTCCAAAATCAAACCATTGTTCCCTAGGCTTGGATAGTGACATTGCCTCTGTACCACTTCCACTGTCTTGGATAGAGTTCTCTTGCTTGAGGGTACACTCGGGCACAATATTCCATCTTATTTCTCTTCCTCTTGTTATTTTGAGTTTTTTATAGTTTATATAGGAAAGATTTATTTTAATGTTCTTATTATTCTTAAACTTCTCTTATAGTTTTATTTCCTTATTTCCTTTCCTCACTGAGCTATTTTCCCTGTAAGGACACTTGAGTTTATATCATCCTGCTTTCCCAACTAGGGTTGTAGCTTGGCAAGTAATAATAATAATAATAATAATAATAATATTAATAAAAATAATAATAATAATAATAATAATAATAATAATAATATACACATTGTAATTATCAATATTTTTCTTTAAAGGGGGTGGCAGCATTATGTTATAACCATCAAGTTTATCAGGAAGTCTTTATTAGTGTTGAAGTTGCTCGCCAAGCACCTTTCTTCTTAACACCCACATATGTTGGTTACCATTCACCGCTTTGTGGGTGGACTAGTTGGTAGCCCACCAGGAGCAAAGCACATCCAACCAACGTGGACTAAGTTTCATGCTACTTAACCTTTTGGACATATTTTCACATTTCACTTAAATAAGTGGATGTCAGGATCCTCAAATAACTGTATGTGTGTATATATACATGGTTTTGTGACACAGCTTTTCTTTAATGCAATTTACATTAATGGCGATTGCCTTAGTGGCGTTAATGTTTTTCCTACAGGAATCGTCATATTTTCTCACCTTCTCGAAGTTCTCAGGTGTAAGCCTTTGGTTAAAAAAACATTGTTCAAACTCCTGCAGCTATACTCGCTGCCTGCCCCTCTTTAACCAAAGACTTTTTACAACTGAAAATTTAAAGCTAAAAAATATACGAAAATTCATGTAGTGAACGTATTGAAGACATTAACCCAATCGCCTTTAATGTTAACATAATGTAATATATATATATACATATATATATATATATATATATATATATATATATATATATATATATATATATATATGTCTGTATATATATATATATATATATATATATATATATATATATATATATATATATATGTCTGTATATATATATATATATATATGTGTGTGTGTAAATATAAATATATATATACTGTATATATATAATAAAGCCCAACATTCATGTTTCACCTTTGAATGCCAAAATTCCAACATCACGGACGAAAATGAACCAAGCTCGCCAGAGTTTCGAGCTGGACCATTTCGCCTAACTATATGCATTTGCCCTGTCATGGAAGGGCTGTACTAACCCTGCAATGCTCAATGCTGCACAATTTTCGAAACATTGCAACGCGTTGCCCCCAGGGACAGTTGTATCTCCGGAAGGAGGGGTTGAATGCAAGATAGCTAACATAACGTTGTAGTAAAAAATTAAATACCGGGCACACACGGGGCGGGAACGAGCCTTTTAAAACCCCCGTTTCATAAAGGGATAGCGAAAAATAATTGCCTGCATAAAAGCTACGATCATGCAAATTATTAAAGGAGTAAATGAAATACGCATCAGCTCTCTCTGCTCATACATTCAGAAAGAGTGGAAAACGAGGGCCATAACACGAACGCGCTGGCTATAACATAATAGGAATATGAGGGTCTGACTTGAAAATAATAAAAGTGCAACAGGAAATATAAAGACTCACAAAACCCTTCAAAATATCATAAACTGATGCACATTTGCGTTTTAGCGACATTACAAGCAATGAAGAATTTTGTGCGTAAAAATACGTATATAAAGAGAAAACGATGAATAATACACAACATGGAATAGTATCA
>NC_090754.1:73674684-73679684 GCF_036898095.1 Palaemon carinicauda
ATATATATATATAGATATATATATATATATATATATATATATAACATATATATATATATATATATATACAGTATATGTTTATATATATATATATATATATATATATATATATATATATATATATATATATATACACATATACACATCTCTATCTAAATGGGGATACCTTAACGAGGTGAAAAGGGTTTGCTTATCGCTATGATCAGCAAAGCTGTATTAGTCAGAGCCACCCATGTAGGTTGGTTTGCCATGAGCGATCAGACGAAAATCTCCCACCATCACCAATTCACCGTGGCCAACGTGGTGATGAAAACTGACCGAACCCAAGACATGAATTGACGTATCTGAGGCTTTTGTAGTGCAGTGGACTAGAAACAGCTTCATTTGCTGTTGTATACGTATACAACATATATACACATGTATCGTATCTATTAATCAAAAGTATGTATGAATTTACTTTCATTTTCAAAAGGAGAAATCTATGGATATGAACATAGCTCTTGACGACGTACCATTTAAAGCCATAATTCCAAAGAACGACATAATTATTATTATTATTATTATTATTATTATTATTATTATTATTATTATTATTATTATTATTATTATTATTATTATTATTATTATTATTAGCCAACCTATCACCTTAATTGGAAAAGTATAATGCTATAAGCCCAAGGGCTCCAACAGGGAAAAATACGAGGATGGAAACAATGAAATAAATAAACTACAAGAGAAGTAATAACAATCAAAATAAAATATCTTAAGATCATTAACAACATTAAATTAAATCTATATCATAAAGAATAAAATCTTCATGAAAAGAGGAGGAAGAGAAACAAGATAGAATAGCGTGTTCGAGCGTACCCTCAAGCAAGAGAACTTTAACCCAAGACAGTGGAAGACCACGGTACAGAGGTCATGGCGCTACCCAAGAATGAAGAACAATGGTTTGGCTTTGAAGTGCCATCCTAGAAGAGCTGCTTACCATAGCTAAAGTCTCTTCTACCCTTACCAAGAGGAAAGTGGACACTGAACAATTACATTGCAGTAGTTAACCCCTTAAGGAAAGAAGAATTGTTTGGTATTCTCAAGGTTTTCAGGTGCATTAGGGCTGAGGAATATGAAAAGCATAGGCCAAAATATTCGGTGTAAGTGTAATAAAAGAAAAAAGGCACCGTAACCAGAAATATGGATCCAACGTAGTACTGTCTGGCCAGTCAAAGGACCCAATAACGCTCTAGCGGTAGTATCACAATGGGTGACTGGTGTCCTGGCCAAACTACTACAATCATATTTCCAAAAAAAAATTTCCGAAATAAAAACGAGAGAAAAACCATCAATCTTGTAATTGATTTCCCAAATAACTTTAACAATGCTAAAGGCTGAAAAAAAGAGAAATAAAATAAAAAAAGAAGGTTGCGTCACATTTTCCGATGTGAATCACGCAATTCACAGACCTGTCACTCAGAAGTACCAAAGCCGATGCAAAAAGATTTAAAGCTTTTATTTGTTTATTGTTGTGGCGGCAGTGGTAAAAGGGTTGGGGGAAGTGAAATACGTAAAGGATATTCATATATGCGAAACTGCTTCATCATAAAACGTGACAAGTTTCGACGTTTGGTTATTTTCCTCTTTCTTAAAATTATGCAAATTGTGGAGCAGTAAATAAGTCATTTTAACAAACGTATTATTTATGCTGATTTATATCAGTATTTGCATCGAGTTTCACCAGAATATAATCAAAATTTGTCTGCATCAAGAAATGCAAAGATTTTCAAGTAGATTATTTGTTCATCCAGATCTTTGAAGCTCAAAATCAATATCTTCAAATAAGAATTTGAAATATCATTGGAATATATATACAGTCAAAATAGCATCTAAATATTTATATAGATATGCAGACACAGATTGAACCCTTCCCACCCCCCACCCCCCCACCCCTTGAACCCACAGAGCAGGCAATTTGTGGGTGCGTGTGTTTCAGAGTGTACATCTTGGGGTACCCCTTCTCATCAGGGCTCTCTCTCTCTCTCTCTCTCTCTCTCTCTCTCTCTCTCTCTCTCTCTCTCTCTCTCTCTCTCTCTCTCTCTCTCTCTCTCTCTGAGCGTGACATGAATGAAATACGTACAAACATGTATATGTGTAGAGCAATCTAGTTTCCTTTTCTATCCAAGTTCTGAATGAAACAGAAAATGAGAAAAGCAAAGAAGGTGGATGAGGTATAAAAACAAACGAAGTGATAGGTCTACCTCTTAAATAAAAAGGAAATTATAGAAAGGGAAAAGATCAAATAGACCTTTTCCTGTGAAGAAAAGGATGAGTAGGTTCTGATTACTAAAATAAATGACTTTGCTTTTATTAGTTACCAAACCAGAGTCGGTATGTTGTTATCGCAATATACGAAGCCACTCGGCTGCATTATTCACTACCATAAGTCTTTTTATAGTCTATATATGAAATATCTGTTTTAATGTTAATGTTTTTTCAAATTTTTTATTTCATTTTTTCATTAATTTTTATATCGTTTATTTATTTCCATATTTCCTTTCCGCGCTGGGTTATTTTTCCCTGCTGGAGCCCTTGGGCTTATAGCATCCTGCTTTTCATACTAGGGTTGTATCTTAGCTAGTAATAATAATAATAATAATAATAATAATAATAATAATAATAATAATAATAATAATAATAATAATAATAATACCAGTTACTATCCACCCTTTCTAATTGGTTTCCTCTTCTTCAACTGGCAAACTACTTTAACTTAATTTGATTCAAGGCGTTGCCTCCCCCCTTCAAAGTCAAAGCGAAAACTGAGAGTGAGGAACGATGAAATTAATTACCTAAATTTAATATAAACATCAATATAGCCGGCCCCCCACCCCCCAAAAAAAATCTTAGTGAAACCCGTGAGTTAAATTAGCCTATTAATAAGATATAAAAATAACAACAACAACAACAATAATAATAATAATAATAGCAACAACAACAACAATAATAATAATAATAATAATAGTAATAGGGTCAATACCAGTAATAAAAGTAATAAATAATAATAATAATAATAATAATAATAATAATAATAATAATAATGATGATGATAATAGTATCAACACCAGCAATAAAAATAATAAAAACAAATAATTAATAACAATAATAATAATAATAGCACCACACCAGCAATAAAAATAATAAAACACATAAATAATAATAATAATAATAATAATAATAATAATAATAATAATAATAATAATAATAATAATAAATAAATAAATAATAACATAATAATAGCATCAATACAGCAATAAAAATAATAAAAACAAATAATAATGATAATAATAATAATAATAATACATCATAAACACAACAAAAGACACACAACACATTAAACCCATCAGGTGAAGACTAAAATCATCCGCATCCAAAAGAAGAAGACGATACCAACCCTGGCAGGGCGCAGAGAGGTAGGACTTCCGGTGTTAGGGAACCCTCCCCGAACTTTCGAGGAAAAGAGCCCTAAGTCAAAACCCACTTTCAAGTTGCTCGCGTCCTAGCGAAGGCCATTTAAGTTCCCTTCTAAAACCTGAAAGCAGGATGTCGGTTCGCACCCAATGCGCGGCTCGCATGCGAGCGTGTATTGTCAACTCTATCGAGCTCAGTTCTCTGTAAAGGTACTTTTTAAGACCTTGGATTCTCCTTCGAATTTGTCAATTTGGGCAAATTAAAAATAATGTTGGGTTTGTTTTAACTTCATTTCGATAAATTTATGCACAAATGATATTTTCAAGAAGTTAATCTAAAGGTTGACATTTTACATTTATAGAAAAAAAACTAGAAAAAAAAGAAGACTAAACATACAGCATTGTAAAAATTAAATATATTAATCATAAAAAGAATTCGTAACGTCAACCTAGCACTGAAGATGCCTTAAAATAAGTGTACAGACTAACAAGACAGATGAACAACTTGAGCCTTTATCGATATCAAAGGACAACAAAGGAATAGAAATTTCTATGCAAGACAACAACGGTTTAGGGGAGGAGAGAAACCAGTGTAAGTATGTACATATACAATTACCTGTGTAAGAAGAAAAAATAGACACAAATCCTTGAAAGGATATTTAACTTGGCCAACACAAAGAATGCCACCTTTTTAACCTATACCATCTGTAAATTAAATTGCTTAAGAAAATACCAAATATACCATAATAAAATCAACATACATGGCAAAGTAACAAAAACCTATGAAGACTCAAGGAAGTGGAGGAGTGTTAATTAATATGTGCAAGGCGCCAGCAGGGTGATAACTGAAAGGCGAAGGTGAATACATCTAACATTATTAAACAGGTAGAGCTTATATAGTACGACTTGCGAGCAAGAAACGTCACAAAAATCCAAACAAAATTAGGCCTTAACCATCAAGTTTATATAGGATGGTTTATTAACAGTGCAGGGGAGATCGAATGAGAAGTTAACACTCAAAACCGTTACAGTGTACAGTTGCTTCATTAATTCCGATACACTGAAGTCTCCTTAGCTTCCCATGAAGTATAACGGAATTAATTAAGTCAACTGTACGACCGAGTATGAAACACGTACGGTACAAATATAAGGATGACTAAACTCATTATATCAAGATGAGGAATCTTAGCATCGAACGCTTGTATACCGTGACTAAGGGATGTACAGGGAAAATGTGAACTACAATTTATTGATGACACTGAAAGCGGAAAAAAATGAATTTTTCTTTTTCTATTAGTTTCTATAATATAACTGAACTGACATTCTATCGATGGCCAAAGGCCTTCTAATAAAAGGATGACTGACACAATATAAGATGGGATAGGGACAAATTTATGGAGGAAACACGGAAAGTGACTACTACTACTACTACTACTACTACTACTATTATTATTATTACTACTACTACTACTACTACTACTACTAATAATAATAATAATAATAATAATCTATATTACCACGATATAAATTTGTTATCAT
>NC_090754.1:73684684-73692184 GCF_036898095.1 Palaemon carinicauda
TTTGTGCAGTGGCAGCTGGTTTGGATTCCGAACCCTTCCTTGTCCCCGACTATCTGCTTTACGCTTCTTCAGAGCACTGTTCTCAACTTAGTAAATTTTGCTTTCATTATCTGAATCGCTGGCTATCGGATTTGACACGTACCGATTAAGCGTCTATCACCCCTCTAGAGGAAGAATCGCCGATTTGTATAATTTAATTTTTCGATGTTTATCGAATTCAGAGACTTCTGAACCTCCGAGCTAAAATTATATGTATTTCGTATCCTCATGTAATTCAGTTATCCTTCGAACCTTTTAAACTCGGAGGTCGCAGTAGCGCTATCGCCTTGAATTTCATCCCTTGAACTTGACACTTTTAACAAATAACTTAATTTCTTGATTCTGTGACTTCAACTTTACAAGTAAATCAAATATAAAGGATTCCTCCATACTGAAATCAACACAAAGAACTAATTTTATTATAATTCACCTACTGTAGTTCAAACGAAATAAATTATATTTAAGTGTAAACGAATACAAACTAAAAATAAAATCTATGAAATGCTACTTCATATTTAACTTCTAGGAGACAAAAGAAAGAGACTCCGCAATAAAGACTAATTTTCATTTATTTGTAATTTTCAAATGAAATTACAACCCACCCCCTCACCCCCAGCCCCCCTGCGAGACCTTCATGCATGACCAGCCGAATGAGAGGAAAACATCAAGAAAACCATAGATTATCTAAGCATTCTACTTACTATCCATCCCTAATGACAGTCGGGTAGACATATTACTCTAGCTCAGCCTTCGTAGATGAATTCCACTACTCCCCTCTAGGAGAAGGTCACTCCAAAATCAACCAATGTTCTCTAGTCTTGGGTAGTGCCATAGCCTCTGTACCATGGTCTTCCACTGTCTTGAATTAGAGTTCTCTTGCTTGGGCGTACACTCGGGCACGCTGTTCTATCTTATTTCTCTTCCTATTTTGTTTTTGAAATTTAAATAGTATATAATATTATATGAAAGATCTAATTGAATGTTGTTACTGTTCTTCCAATATTCAATTTTGATTGTTCATTACTTCTCTTGTAGTTTATTTATTTCCTTGTCACTGGGTTATTTTTCCCTGTTGGAGCCCTTAAGCTTATAGCATCTTGATTTTAAAACTAGGGATATACACCTGCTTGTAATAATAATAATCATTAAGTTGAAATTTCATTCATGGGGTCGACCCCACTACACACACTACGCCTTTCACCTCATTCTCCCTCAATATTGATAAGGTCTATCTGCTCCAATTCCTTTTTCGTACTATTTATGAAGTACTGCCTAAAATCTACTCTCCACTGTCTACAAAAATAACTTCTGGATTATACACTCTGTTCACTAATCTATTTGTTTGAAAGAAAATTCAATTCAAATCAAAATGTTTTGGTCCATCTTTTCACCTATTCAACGTATTCTAAACCCAGTCTTCCTATCTATATTTACAACACTTTTACTCCTCATTACACATAATGTACAATAAATCCACTAAATACCTTTAAAATTTTTCATTTACATTCAACATAAAAAAGGAGAGTTAGCTCAACTCTACCATAGTTTACAATCTGGCTATCTCACACACTTGTTCCCAAACCCCAGCCACCCGTTGAGATACTACCGTTAGAGAGTTATTGGGTCCTTTGACTGGCCAGACAGTACTACATTGGATCCCTCTCTGGTTACAGCTTATTTTTCCTTTGCCTACACATACACCGAATAGTCTGGCCTATTATTTACACATTCTCCCCATTCCTCATACACCTGACAACACTAGGATAACCGAAAAATTCTTCTTCACTCAACGGGTTAAACTAATGTACTGTACTTTTTCAGTGGCTACTTTTCACTTGGTAAGGGTAGACGAGACTCTTTAGCTATGGTAAGCAGCTCTTGTAGGAGAAGGACACCCCAAAAACAAACCATTATTCTCTAGTCTTGGGTAGTGCCATAGCCTTTGTACCATGGTCTTCCACTGTCCTGGGTTAGTCTCTTGCTTTAGGGTACACTCGGGCACACTATTCTATCTTATTTCTCTTCCTATAGTTTTGTTAAAGCAAGATGCTATAAGCCCAGGGGCTCCAACAACGAAAATAGCCCAGTGAGGAAAGGAAACAAGGAAAAATAAAATATTTTAAGAACAGTAATAACATTAAAATAAATATTTCCTATATAAACTATAAAAATTCTGACAAAACAAGAGGAAGAGAAATACGATAGAATGGTGTGCTCGAATGTACCCTCAAGTACTCTACCCCAAGACAGTGGAAGACCATGTTACAGAAGCTATGGCATTACCCAAGACTAAAGAACAATAGTTTGATTTTGGAGAGTCCTTCACCTAGAAGAGCCACTTGCCAAAGCTAAAGAGTCTTTTCTACCCTTACAAAGAGGAAAGTAGCTACTGAACAATTACATTGCAGTAGTTAACCCCTTGAGCGAAGAAGAATTGTTTGGTAATCTCAGTGTTGTAAGGTGCACGAGGACAGGGGAGAATATGGATAGAAGATGCCAGACAATTCGGTATATGTGTAAACAAAGGAAAACTGAACTTTAACCAGAGAGAGAGAGAGAGAGGGATCCAATGTAATACTGTCTTGCCAGTCCATAACACTCTAGCGGTAGTATCACAACGGGTGGGTGGTGCCTTGGCCAACCTACTACCTCTATATATATATATATATATATATATATATATATATATATATATATATATATATATATGTGTGTGTATATATATATATGTGTGTATGTATATATGTGTATGTATGTATGTATGTATGTATGTATATATATATATATATATATATATATATATATATATATATATATATATATATATATATATATAACCGAAGTAACGAGATAGCTTTATCTTATCCCTTAATCAAAGCTATGACATCGTGTTCTGTTAATACTCATGTTTAGGTGCACTCCATAAACATTATTACAGGACCAAAGGCTCAAACCAGAAATTGATATATCAAATATATCATCTCCCTTTCTTTCATCCTTACAGAAACCGAGGAAAGTGAAAAAAAAAAAAAAAGAAGAACGCACATCCAAAGCGAGCGGAACTTTGATAAGCATCATTAGATTAATGACCGGGTCTCCCATAACGCTCATCAGCTCCATCATTTGCGAAAATCCCATTCGATTGAGACCAAATAACGTCCTTAAGAGAGAGGGGACTAAACGGTATTGCCCATCAGGTTGGAAACATTATTTATTTACTTATTATATTTCTCTTTTTTTCATTTGGTGTCAGATAACTCGGAACACATTTTTGTGCAAAATAAAAAGGAAAAAATTATTAAAATTAAAGCAGGAAATTATGTAATGAGAGAGAGAGAGAGAGAGAGAGAGAGAGAGAGAGAGAGAGAGAGAGAGAGAGAGAGAGAGAGAGAGAGAGAGAGAGAGAGAGAGAGACAGGGGGGGGGGGGTTTGGATGAAAGGTAAACAGTCAAGAAGAACTGGGCACTGGGCGCCACCCCTTGAATTTATACTCGGCAGGGGATCCAGCTAGAATCTCAGATAATGGACACTTTATAGAAAGGATAGTGTAATATTATCATCTCGTATTTATCCCTTCCTCGGATATTGGAATGACCACCTTGTGAACAAGAATTGACTCCATCTTCAAAAAACAACATTCTTCCATTTACTCCTTTCTTAATCGGCTGGAGTCACAGTTTTGGTACTTGACTCCAGGGGCAGCGCTGAGCTACTGTTTAATTCTCCAAAATCGTAGTTATTTATTTGCCGGGGGAAAAAAAAAAAAATCCTGGCATGAATGTTGCCATCCATTTACCGTTTTAAAAACGGATATGTTGACGTCAAGGAGTGATATTATGATCACCAACCCGTGAAATATAATATCAAAGTAGGGTAAATATTACAGTCGCCTGTATTTTTCTGAAATACGGCTTAGAACAGTATATTTTTACGGAGATTTTCCGATAAAAATTACGGGTTTTTTTAAACAGTGTAGAAATATAACACATCTATATATTCACTCTAGATTGATTCTTCTTGGATATTCCCTTCACGTTGTATATCTCAGTCCACGTGAAGCATGTTGCTAAGAGGAATTGTTGGTCTACACACTTCCCTGAATAACTTTACAATGCATAATTTAGGTATTTAATCACTATACGAATAAGTGTTCAAGTTTTTAGCAATAAAGTAGGTCAAACGTAGATTCTTTTCCTCATGATTTATGAAACCCTTCCCTTAAATAACTTTGCGTTCCATAATATAGATGTTTAGTCACTGTTCGAATAAGTATTTACATTTTTTAGTAATAAAGTAAGGTAAAACTCCAAGATTCTTTGCCTCATGGTTTATGAAAAACCCTAAAATTATTTACCCTTTGTGCATCAATAATTGTACCTTACTTTCAAAAGCAGCTTTAAGAAGAAAACACATTGTCTGTGAGCATAGACAATCCCTCCCTTCCCCTACAAGGAAGTCTCTCAAAAAAATACCATTAGTATGAAATTCAAAATTGATGGTATCTTTAGGCTATGGAGAGTAAATGGAAATCTTATTATGTTATTCATTAATTTTCTTGTGAAAGCTTTTTCGTACTTCCAGGCCCTCCTTCAGTTTGATGCCTTTAATATCTTTCTTGGGTTGTTATAAATATGTTATAGGAGTTATGATTATGGTTACTTAACTTATCCCTAAAACAAATTTTAAACCATTCATCAATCTATCTGATTACTTTAGCCTGTGAGTATTGTCGAGAAAGTTCTCATCAATAAAACTAACAACACTGACTAAAGAGGACCTAGTCCAAAATTAAATTAAATTAATAGGTTTAAACATTATTTAGATGATGGAGACTACCTTAAATGTAAAAAATACTTTTTAAATTTTCTCCTTAAATAATAATCAACCTGTATTTTCCATTAACGTATATTAAAGAAAAATAAATATTGTATATCATGTTTATCAAGAATAATTCAGTAATCCTTCAAACTAATGAAAGAAATAAGACACTGAAATTCCAAAGATTCACAGAAAAACGGAGGCCGAAGAGAGAGAGAGAGAGAGAGAGAGAGAGAGAGAGAGAGAGAGAGAGAGAGAGAGGACAGAGAGAGAGAGAGAGAGAGAGAGAGAGAGACTAAACAAGAATTTTGGATGTCTCTAAGACTTTTTAGCCAATCCGCGGAGACTCCATTTGCTCTTTGGTAGAGCAATCTACTATGAGATTCAGGGCCTCTGTAACACGGTTTTTTGGACTTTGCTCCTTATCAAAGCATCGGATGTAGCTGAAAGTTGACATATGTATATTTTACAACACACACACAAATTTTGTCAGCATTATCAATAACCTAAACCCGATAGTTTTAATTTTTATAGAGTAAAAATGATCTAGCCGACGCCATGCCCAGTGATAACGAGCCAAGAGTCGAAAACATTCATTACGTAAGCAATGTAAACACCTTTTGACAAAATTTTGCCCCGCCCATCCACCAGACACCCCATTCACCTTGTTCCATCGGCTCTGAAACCCAAAACAGTCAAGAATGGCTAACAGGATTTGGAATTGCCCCCGTTGTTGCAAAACTGCATTTGTCTTACGACTTGCAACTTTATACAGTCAAGAGAAAGCCCGTGGCCATATTTACTATCGCCTGAATAGGTAATTATTCAGTTTCTAGTTTAAATCCAATGTTTATGGTCTGATTTGTATTTAGCGTAACATGATTATAATACTTGTAATGTCATTCAGGCTTTTGAACATTTCCATTAACTATTCACTATGCCACCAAGAGAGAGAGAGAGAGAGAGAGAGAGAGAGAGAGAGAGAGAGAGAGAGAGAGAGAGAGAGAGAGAGAGAGAGAGAGATTGTATGTAAACAGTCTTTATATAATTATTTTTGTTAAAATAAGATTTTTGTACTAAACTCTCCATCAGACCAACTGATCATCCGATATATATTTTTTTTTTCTTCTTCTTAGTCCGTACGACCGTGTTGGCTATGTTTAGGGCATGACTGCATTTTGTAAATAAATCAGGAATATTTTTAGGAGTTTTATTTGTACATCTAATGGGAATTTATAGAAGTAAAATGAACATAATTCATTTATCCTTTAAAATAATTACTACATGTAGCCAAACAAATAGTAGTAAAGATGATAATGCAATGAAGGAATGATACCATACTTTATCTTTAGCTTCAACATTGGCAATAACATATCCAGTTGCCATAATTTGTTAGCTTAATGAAATAACCTATCATCTAATGTTAAACTTAATTTCTGAGGAGACCATGGCTTATTGCACAGTGAAAAAACATTACAAAGACTTTATGAATGGCGGAACGATACATAAATGTGGGTGGGGTATCTGTGCTAGCGTAGTAACACTACTGTAGCAGTAGTATTAAACGTTTAGGCCAACTGCTGGGATCCTTGAGGATCATTTAGCACTTCTTAAAACTACTCGAGAAATGAGTTATTATAGCCAGAATTTAAATTTTCTGATCCAAACAATGCCCATAATAGCCTTCAGTGTTATCCTGAATTATAACCAGGCCAAAGTGGGTGGAGCCTCATGAAGTCATCATTCTGACGATAATTATTGGTGAAGGTTTAAAGCCAAAATATGGTACCGGCTTTACAGTAAATAGGTAGGTAGATAGACAATAAATAAAAATTGCTTGACATTGGATATAGCAGTTATCAAATCAAGCTTGTTCACTACGTTTTTGAAAATTACCAACTATTCCCTACACCTTGTCAATCTGATTGTGACCTATAAAGTAGACAGTAATTTCTTAGGAAACTTATTTTGTGAGTTAGACTAATAATCGAAGTATTTTTGTATTTATTAACATATTTTGTTGGTTTGTTCGTTATGACAATTATCAGTGGAGAGGTTTCAGAGTTCATAAAGGTGTACTGCTTTGCTTTTATTTAAACTTTTGTGTCATTGTTGGCAGAGGTATAGCCTTCGTTACGTATAGCCAATCATCGATCGAGAAAGAGGGAAGAAATGCCGTCATAAGTTACGTAACGAGTGCGTTCGAAACCTTTTCTCTGAGTAAGTTGGCCCGTCTTCAAAAATCGTCACTTTTACTTAATAAAGTACCAAATTTATTCAACCTACGTAATGCAGAATATAGTCAAAATTTATGTGTAGATATAATGTGCATTCTGAATAAGCGTTATATTTATGAAATTCATAGAAAAAAAAGTTATTGCGAAAAAAACCGTGTTACAGAGGCCCTGAATCTCATAGTAGTTTAAGCATTTAAGAGTGTTCTTGTGATCTTGTAAAATTTATTCTTGAACTCGTTTACCGTGTTACTGTTTACTACATCCGCTGGAAGTCTATTCTAAGTATTTGCTATTTTGTATGTAAAGAAATAGCCACATTGAGTGGTGTATCTTTTCGATTAAAGTGTGTATCAGTTACCTCTGGACTGATTTGTGCTTGGCGTGAATAGATTGTTGTAATCTACAT
>NC_090754.1:73697184-73718184 GCF_036898095.1 Palaemon carinicauda
ATTCTTAAACTTCTCTTATAGTTTTATTTCCTTATTTCCTTTCCTCACTGAGCTATTTTCCCTGTAAGGACACTTGAGTTTATATCATCCTGCTTTCCCAACTAGGGTTGTAGCTTGGCAAGTAATAATAATAATAATAATAATAATAATATTAATAAAAATAATAATAATAATAATAATAATAATAATAATAATATACACATTGTAATTATCAATATTTTTCTTTAAAGGGGGTGGCAGCATTATGTTATAACCATCAAGTTTATCAGGAAGTCTTTATTAGTGTTGAAGTTGCTCGCCAAGCACCTTTCTTCTTAACACCCACATATGTTGGTTACCATTCACCGCTTTGTGGGTGGACTAGTTGGTAGCCCACCAGGAGCAAAGCACATCCAACCAACGTGGACTAAGTTTCATGCTACTTAACCTTTTGGACATATTTTCACATTTCACTTAAATAAGTGGATGTCAGGATCCTCAAATAACTGTATGTGTGTATATATACATGGTTTTGTGACACAGCTTTTCTTTAATGCAATTTACATTAATGGCGATTGCCTTAGTGGCGTTAATGTTTTTCCTACAGGAATCGTCATATTTTCTCACCTTCTCGAAGTTCTCAGGTGTAAGCCTTTGGTTAAAAAAACATTGTTCAAACTCCTGCAGCTATACTCGCTGCCTGCCCCTCTTTAACCAAAGACTTTTTACAACTGAAAATTTAAAGCTAAAAAATATACGAAAATTCATGTAGTGAACGTATTGAAGACATTAACCCAATCGCCTTTAATGTAAACATAATATATGTATATATATATATATATATATATATATATATATATATATATATATATATATATATATATATATATATGTGTGTGTGTAAATATAAATATATATATACTGTATATATATAATAAAGCCCAACATTCATGTTTCACCTTTGAATGCCAAAATTCCAACATCACGGACGAAAATGAACCAAGCTCGCCAGAGTTTCGAGCTGGACCATTTCGCCTAACTATATGCATTTGCCCTGTCATGGAAGGGCTGTACTAACCCTGCAATGCTCAATGCTGCACAATTTTCGAAACATTGCAACGCGTTGCCCCCAGGGACAGTTGTATCTCCGGAAGGAGGGGTTGAATGCAAGATAGCTAACATAACGTTGTAGTAAAAAATTAAATACCGGGCACACACGGGGCGGGAACGAGCCTTTTAAAACCCCCGTTTCATAAAGGGATAGCGAAAAATAATTGCCTGCATAAAAGCTACGATCATGCAAATTATTAAAGGAGTAAATGAAATACGCATCAGCTCTCTCTGCTCATACATTCAGAAAGAGTGGAAAACGAGGGCCATAACACGAACGCGCTGGCTATAACATAATAGGAATATGAGGGTCTGACTTGAAAATAATAAAAGTGCAACAGGAAATATAAAGACTCACAAAACCCTTCAAAATATCATAAACTGATGCACATTTGCGTTTTAGCGACATTACAAGCAATGAAGAATTTTGTGCGTAAAAATACGTATATAAAGAGAAAACGATGAATAATACACAACATGGAATAGTATCACTGAAAAATTTAAATATTTTCGACATGAAACTAGGGGAATACAATAAAGGAATTCAATGAGAGAGAGAGAGAGAGAGAGAGAGAGAGAGAGAGAGAGAGAGAGAGAGAGAGAGAGAGAGAGAGAGAGAGAGAGAGAGAGAGAGCAAAATACACACATGAAATCAAGATGGGGTTTGATAAATCAAATCGATAACATTTAAATTGCCATACCAATATGTGAAGCACATATATCCCAAGATACACACACACACACACACACACACATATATATATATATATATATATATATATATATATATATATATATATATATGTATATATATATATATATATATATACATATATACATATATATATATATATATATATATATATATATATATATATATGAGATACATTTTTAGCACATTATACGTGTTTTTCATATTTCAAATAAGCCATATATATTAATACATTAAAGTCTGGATTCTCTTAACGACCACGGGATCAGAGCCCCAGGTGGAATCACCCAAAGAGTGGCTGAGTGGTATGGTCACCAGCATACAGGTATCCTGGACCAGGGTTCAAATCCCAGCCGGTCTGATACTATAGTCTTTGGGTGATTCCGCATGAGGCTCTGATCCCAAGGTCGTTAAGAGAATCCAGACTTTAATGTATCAATACATATGGCTTATTTGATATATATATATATATATATATATATATATATATATATATATATATATATATATATATATATATAAAATTTTATACACATATATATATATACATATATATATATATATATATATATATTTCTACCTCATACTTGGGATCGAACGCTAGCCCCTTCTAAAGTTGATATTTATCCATATATATATATATATATATATATATATATATATATATATATATATATATATATATATATATATATATATATATATATATATAGATTGATTCTTCGTTACTTCACTTGTAGTTTATTTCCTTATTTCTTTGCCTAATTGGGGTATTTCTTCCTGTTGGAGCCTGGAGCCTCTGGGCTTATGGCATCCTACTTTTTCAAACTTGGGTTATAGCTTAGCTAATAATAATAATAATAATAATAATAATAATAATAATAATAATAATAATAATAATAATAATAATAATAATGATAATAAAATATAAAATGTACTTCGCACTATTATCATTATTCAGGAATATGCATATCAGTTCAGGACCGAAAAATATAAGGAATAAATTGCATAATACTGTAGAAATAACCAGGACAAATAATACACGAATATAACTGTCTAAAAAATCCGCTATTTCGAATTTCATTAGCGAGATGAACAGAATGAACTACAGTTCACGTCGTATGATTCACAGCCCCAGTAAAACTGAGAATTAAATGCACAACTAATACTATACATGTATATTTAGGAAAATGCTAGGCATACACCAAGCCAGGTTTGTACGAATTGGATAAACTATTTGCAAACATTTCTAAACAATTGACATTTTTGCAGCTTGTTTTCCTTTCATTTTTTCTAATTAAGCAAATAGCTTTATTGGTGCTTCACTGAACACGAATACTCTCTCTCTCTCTCTCTCTCTCTCTCTCTCTCTCTCTCTCTCTCTCTCTCTCTCTCTCTCTCTCTCTCTCTCTCTCACGCATACACACACACACATATATATATCTATCTATCTATCTATATATATATATATATATATATATATATATATATATATATATATTACTGCTAGCTAAGCTATAGTTCTAGTTAGAATACCATGATGCCATAAGCCCACGGGCCCCAACAGCGAAAAATACCCCAGTGAGGAGAGGAAATAAGGAAGTAAATAAACTATAAGATAAGTAATGAACAATTAAAGTTGAATATTTCGAGGACAGTAACGACATACATACAAATACATACATACACACATATATACATATATATACATATATATATATATATATACATATATATATATATATATATATATATATATATATATATATACATATATATATATGTGTGTGTGTGTGTGTGTGTAAGTAAAAATATATTATTTCATAAAAAAAAACTCATTTGAGATTTGAGGCATTGATGAAAATAATAAACTAAACATTGGAGTATAATTTGGAGAATCAGGACCTTCATCTCAGATCCTTTCTTACTTGAAGCCTCCCAAGAACAACAAATGAATAACGAAAAGATAAAAGAAAATGTTACGAAGATTCCTAATGGTACGCCACTCGCCTTTCTCTTACGCCTGGGGAGAGGTAAGATATCACCTGGATATTATGATAGCTTCTTCCCCCAAGAGCATCAATGTCATTAGGTTCGGGGGAGACTTTTTCAAAATTCAGATATTCTGATAAAGATGCTGATAAAGATTTGGATGATGATGAGGGATTTTGTCATTCAAAAGGATCATCCTTAACAACATGCATAACTAGAGGGGGGACTCAGTAGAGCGCAGACCTCCGCCGAGGTAGTTTATTTCTCGATCTTTTGCTCGACATTGACCTTGACCTTCCAAAATATAATCCTTGCCTGCTTTTTATATAACAGTTAATCCCTGCAAGTTTCATTACTCTACGATTAAAATTGTGGCCAGGAAGCTGTTCACAAATAAACACAACACACAAAGAGGGGGTAAAACATAACCTCCTTCCAACTTTGTTGGCGGAGATAATAAGAACGTCATTAGGAAAGAATTTTAATATTAATAATAATTACGGCAACTAGAAAAGCACTCTGAGAGTGCAGAGTTTCGCCACGACAGCCTATTTCTCAGAGACAGCTTGCCTTTCCCAGAACCTATTCAGACCATAAGCGTAATTGTAGTCTGTGTGACAACCATGTGCGAAGTTGGGGTTAAGTTTAGGCTTAATTCGGTTGGCCTTTTGATCAACCTTGACCTTTGACCTAGGATTTTTAAAATTGAATCAATTCCACGCCTCAACATAACAATTAATCCCAAAAAGTTTCACTACTCTATGAGGAAAATTGGTGCCAGGAAGTTGTTCAGAAAACAGATAAACAATGGCGAAAACATAACCTCCTCCCAACGTCGCTGGCGAAAGTAATAACAACAACTCTGGGTTTCATTATCAGATCAGTAACATTCCCGCTTGCCAAGCGACTCCACTAAAGTATGAGTCCAAGTGAGAAAACAATTAGATCGGCCAGCAATGTTGTCATCAGTGTTGCCAGATATGGGGATTTATCCCTAGATTTGGGGATTTTGGGTGTCTAGTGGGGATATTCTGTACACTTTCTACGAAAAAGAAACAAAGGGTCGGTTGCCTGATGCACCCTTTCCAATGCCTTCTATTAAAGGCTGCTTCTTACAAGGTGGTAAACCCTTCGAGGGAGAAAGGGAATAAACGAACAAAAATACAGCGATATTGGTATACCATCGGATTGAGTTCCGGGTAGGATCTAACTAATGTTTGGATCAATATCAAGATTACTTTAGAACTAAATGAACAATAATTGTAACATCAACTCCCCCCCCCCCCCTCCCTTCACAAAACATTTTATGTATAAATGTTCCGGACTATCACCAAACCTAAATGTGACGATTCTCAGCTAAATTACACCAGCTGAACAAAGTTTTATAAAAATCGTTTTATAAACATTTTAATGACATACAGCCACGTAAACAATATGGATTATTACCAACATTTAATGTGATGAGCCTCGACCAAAGGTCAAAAAAATTTGTAGAATAGGAATTATCTTAAGATGACGGAAAATCCAATTGATTTGTTCATAGTCTGCTATCGGACCACCTAATGGATACTTATGAAAAACTGCAAATAAGTGTGTACAAACATTCAAATGAAAAAAAAAAAAAAGTGGAAAAAATCCTGGAGAACCAAAAAGAATATTTTAGCAGTTGTACACTAAAATACTCAGTCGCCGATCTGAACATTTCTGCGACCTATAAACTACGTAGGGAAGTAAACTAAACTTTCAGGAAATCAGAAACTAATTTCTAGTAGATCTTCATAGTATTTTCAACAGATTTTCACAAATTCAATATCCACATTGCTTCTTTGTGCTTAGCTTTTACCCATTTCTATATGGCTTCGCTGTTTAATGTTAGACTTTTTAAAAACATCGTATCAGATTTGGATAGAGTTAAAAACTGACTCTTGAAAAGGAGTAAGTTTGCAAACAATTCTTTAGGGGGCTGAGTTGAAAATTATCCATGAAAAAGGAGTATGTTTGCAACCATTCCTTCAGGGGGTTGAGTTAAAAATTATCCATGAAAAAGGAGTAAGTATGTAACCATTCCTTTAGGGGGTTGAGTTGAAAATTATCCATTAAAAAGGGGTAAGTTTGCAACCACTCCTTTAGGGGGTGGAGTTGAAAATTATCCCTTGAAAAGGATTAAGTTTGCAACCGTTCCTTTATGGGGTGGAGTTTAAAACTATCCCTTGAAAAGAAGTAAGTTTGTAACCATTCTTTTAGGGGGATGGAGTTGAAAAGTATCCCTTCAAAAGGAGTAAGTTTGCAACCATTCCTTTAGGTGATGGAGTTGAAAACTATTCCTTGAAAAGGACTAAGTTTTCAACCATTCTTTTAGGGGATGGAATTGAAAACCACCCCTTGAAAAGGAGTAAGTTTTCAAACATACATTTAGAGGGCGGAGTTGTAAACAATCCCTTCAAAAGGAGTAGGTTTGCAACCAATCCTTTGGGGGATGGAGTTGAAAAGCACCCCTTTAGAAGGAGTAAGTCTGAAACCGTTCCTTAAGGGGGGAGGGGTTCGAAAACTATCCCTTGAAAAGGAGTAAGTTTGCAACTAATCCTTTAGGGGATCGAGTTGAAAGGTATCCTTTGAAAAGGAGTAAGTTTGCAACCATCCCTTTAAGGCGGGAGCTGAAAACTATCCTCTGAAAAGGATTAAGTTTGCAACCATTCCTTCAGGTGAGGAAGTTGAAGGCATCCATTGAAAAGGATTCAGTAAAACTGCAAATTTTCCTTGAACTAACGGAAATTATTTAAATGCATGTGTAGTATATATGAGAGACAGATGTCAGTAGCTCATTAAACTACTAAAAAATATATTTTCTTATTCTTTCTCAGCACACGACATTACTTGGTTTCCATAATTCCAAAATCTATAAACCTAC
Source organism: Palaemon carinicauda (assembly GCF_036898095.1). Taxonomy (NCBI): domain Eukaryota; kingdom Metazoa; phylum Arthropoda; class Malacostraca; order Decapoda; family Palaemonidae; genus Palaemon; species Palaemon carinicauda. Next base: position 73,703,886 of record NC_090754.1, read on the forward strand.
ACGTGAATAAGTAAACGAGAGAAAAAAATATTCTGTTGGATTTTCAGATTTAAGCAAAGTTTCTAACGATGATGAGCAAGTACTAGGTAACATGTGGAATTTAGACAAACTCTATAATAAAAATAAATATAGAGCAAATCTTCATAAAAGATTAAGTAACGACATACCACTATGCCAACCAAGCAATCTTTGTTGCATTCATATCACGTATTGCAGGATTGATATCAATCCCAAATTATATTTGAAAAGAGACATGAAGGGAAAATTTACTTTGTATATACATTCAAATTCACAAAAGCACTTAGATTTATCGGTAAGATACAATTTCTGATCTAGGGGTCTCTTTTATTACAAACGGCTGTCTTAGATAGAGCCATAGCCTCTTCACCCTGATCTTTCACTGTCTTAGGTAGAGTTCTCTTGTCTGAGGATACACTCTACTATTCTATCTTATTTCTTTTCCTCTTGTTCTTTTTGAATTTGTTTATAGTTTATATATGAAAGAGTTATTTGAATGTTGTTACTGTCCTTAAAGTATTTTATTTTAATTGGTAATTACTTCTCTTGTAATTTCCTTATTTCTTATCCTCACTGTGCCATTTTCACTGTTGGTGCACTCAGGCTTATAGCATCCTGTTTTTCCAACAAGGGTTGTAGCTTAGCAGTAACAATAATATTATTTACTTTTGTTCCTGACGGGTGACCTCCAAGCTCGTCTTTACTTGAAGGGTTCTCAATCTTTTAAATAAAAAAAATGGTAAAACGTAACCATAAACTGTAATAAATAGCTTAAAAAACATTAAAAAACACATGAAATAAACTATCCTTCAATAACTTCCTAAGGTTGGTTCCTTTCTCATCAAATATCTTTTCTTTACTCAGTTCCAATCTCCCTTTGAACACAATTCTGGTGAAAGGGAGTTATTAATGTGCAGCCGTTCACAGTCAGGGCAGAGTTGATGTAGAATTTCGTCATAAATTAAAATAAATTACACCAGCAATGGTTCAAACTTGACTATCACACAAAGTCAAAGTCTGAATGACAAAATTAATTATCAAGTCGGGCGTTTGTACCCACACCGTATTCGAGTGCATTCATGAACACGGTCACGAGAGAGAGAGAGAGAGAGAGAGAGAGAGAGAGAGAGAGAGAGAGAGAGAGAGAGAGTATTGCATACTAGACAAGGAAACATATTATGCATGATACGATACAAGGAAATTAGAAATATGTCCTAATCTTGCATCATCATCATCATTTCCTACGCCTATTGAAGCAAATGGCCTCGCTTAGATTTCGCCAGTCGTCTTTGTCTTGATCTTTTAAATCAATGCTTCTCCACTCATCATCTCCTGGTTCACGCCCCATAGTCCTCAGCCAAGTAGGCATGAGTCCTCTAACTCGTCTAGTGGTTTGTGGAGCCCAATTGAAAGTCTGGTGAACTAATTTCTCTTAGGGAGTGCAAAGGGTATGCCCAAACCATCTCCATCTACCCCTCATCATGATCTTCACATATGGCACTCGAGTAATCTCTCTTATAGTTTCGTTTCTAATCCTGTTCTGCCATTTAACTCCCAATATCCTTCAGGGCGCTTTGTTCTCGAATCTACTAAATATATTGGAGATTGTTTCATTGTCATACCATGACTCATGTCCAAAGAGTAACACCGATCTCACTAAACTGATATATGAATAAGAAAGAACTCAATTATCAATAGCTATATTTCCTGGATGTTAAGCCGTATGCTGATGGCAGCTCTGTTTGATCTACAACAATCGAGTAATAATAGGGATTGTTTATCTTGGGAAGAAAATAAACTCAAATCTCAAATTACTTAAACCAAATAAATAGCGTTGCCTTACTAAGTGGGCAGATCGCTTTGAAATCTTGCTGTTTGTCACTAAATCTTTCTCATAAACACACAAGCTATTCTTAGATTTACCAACACGTCATGTAGATGCAATGCAACACTTAGAAATAAAGATGTAATACTTGTAATAAAGGCAACCTAATTACAAGCTATACCAGCTAACTTTTGTATCCACTTTTTCTTAGTATAAATGACCTCTCTCACCGTTAACCATGAAAATATTATAATATCCTCTCTCTATTAATCCCTTGGTTGTTTTTTTTAATCAGGAAAACATCCGACTTCATTAAACATATAATTCTTTTTTCTTATTCAATTGTGGTGAAATTATCTCAGAGTTAACCATATAATATTCATTGACCATTGTGCGAAAAAGGAGCCATTTCAAACTTATCCAAAACACAGAACACGTGTTTCCCATACTTAATACCAAATACAGACAGTCAAACAAACACATAAAATCATAATCCTATTCTCAAATCTATTTGCAGGGCTAAAGTTGCTTCTAGAATCTCAAAGTGTCCTCTGTGAAGTGTTGTATTCAAGTTATTTTCAAGACTGGCAATAAAGAGTTCAAGAAAGATTACAGGTGTAATGAAAAAACTCCATTGATATCTGCTATAAGCAAGAGACCTCACAGGTGGTTTGATATTCGTGTGGTCATCTCACACGAAAGCTGAAAGGCGAATTATTATCATTATCATCATCATCCTCATTATTATTATTATCATTAATATTATTATTATTATTATTATTATTATTATTATTATTATTATTATTATTATTATTATTATTATTATTATTATTATTATTATTATTATTATCATTACTTTCTAAGCTACAACCATAGTTGGAAAAGCAGGATACTATAAGACCAGGGGCCCCAACAGGGAAAGGAAACAAGGAAAAATGAAATATTTTAGGAACAGTAACAACATTAAAATAAATATTTCCTATATAAATTACAAAAGCGTTAACAAAACAAGAGAACGAGAAATTAGGAGTAGTAGTGTGCCCGATTGTACCCTTAAGCTCCTATTGGAAGCCAAAAAAGGATTTGTTGTTTTACGAGTGAGAGCAAATTCTAAATATTAAAACAGCTCAATATGCTTTACTGAAGATAGATATTTGGTGTTAGGAAAAACCAACCCTGCTATTTCTAATTTCGAAGTATCAGGAAAGATGACTCATTCGACACATGTTCTATGAACCTAAGAGCAATTTTATTTTCCATGGAAAGGTGAAGGTGATTTATAGATGAAATTATACAGATAATCACCCAATTTTCATTACTCCCATTCCTAAAGTTTTGAATGTCTTGGCAAAATATTTAAATAGGTATGTTTTAGATAGTCATATTTTCCGTAGTTCATAGTCTGCCTCTCTCAAATGCTTTGGAGCATGTGATGCTATTATCACAAGTTCCAACGCTGTATAGAAATCCCTTGATTGTGGTCAGGAAGTTCGTGAGATTAGCCTAGATTTTAGTGCTATCTTTGACTACGTTAATCATGAGACCTTTGTTTTCAAAGTTAACAGATGGGAGTTGGTGAGTCTTTTCTCCTGTTCGTTATTGAATTCTTAAGTGATAGATCGCAAAGGGCAGATGCAGAAGGGCATCTTAGTGACTAGGAATATAATACCTAGTGTTCCACAAGGTAGACTTCTCGGTCCATTTTTTTCTTACTAAATACACCCTTGAAAACAGACTTGTTGCATATCCAGATGAAGCTACTCTTTTCACCCCAATAACATCTCCTAAATGTAGATCTGTAGTTGAGGAATACCTAACAAAGATGTAGCTAAAACTGGTGCATGGTGCAAGTTATGGTGCAGCTAAAATTGGTTCATGGTGCAAGTTATGGGGAAGCTAAAATTGGTTCATGGCGCAAGTTATGGGGCAGCTAAAATTGGTTCATGGTGCAAGTTATGGGGAAGCTAAAATTGGTTCATGGCGCAAGTTATGGGGCAGCTAAAATTGGTTCATGGTGCAAGTTATGGGGAAGCTAAAATTGGTTCATGGCGCAAGTTATGGGGCAGCTAAAATTGGTTCATGGTGCAAGTTATGGGGAAGCTAAAATTGGTTCATGGCGCAAGTTATGGGGCAGCTAAAATTGGTTCATGGTGCAAGTTATGGGGAAGCTAAAATTGGTTCATGGCGCAAGTTATGGTGCAGCTAAAATTGGTTCATGGCGCAAGTTATGGTGCAGCTAAAATTGGTTCATGGTGCAAGTTATGGGGAAGCTAAAATTGGTTCATGGCGCAAGTTATGGGGCAGCTAAAATTGGTTCATGGTGCAAGTTATGGGGAAGCTAAAATTGGTTCATGGCGCAAGTTATGGGGCAGCTAAAATTGGTTCATGGTGCAAGTTACGGGGCAGCTTAAATTGATGAATGGTGCAAGTTATAGGACATGAAGTTGAACCTTAACAAAAACTATAGTATTATTGCAAGTAGTTAATGACAGTCGCTATTCAACACCCAGAACTTTTCATTGGTCATATCTTTAACTGTATATAATTTATCTAAAATTCTACACGTAATTATTCTTTGCAAATTTTCGTTGAACAGCAGATACAGTTTGTTTCTTCTTTAATTACACAAAAAATAGTATAATGAGAAATAATTGCAAGACTTTTGGCGATCAACCTATCTTGAAGAAATGTTCTAATTCTTCATTCTACCATGTCTCGAGTATTGAAGAAATCTTTTAGTATACCATTTTACCAGTACTGTTCTCCTGTCTGGTCTTTAGCCGCTGGCTATCATCTTAATTTGTTGAATAAAAAGTTGATAAACTTGCGGTCTATTAAATTCATAATTTTTGATCGGAATATTAATCTTTTCTAAAAGTTTTATTCCAATTGTACACTTAAAATTTCCCATTAAGAAACCGGTAAATTCCTGGTAACATTTATTCCACGATTTTTACCGTTTAAAAAAACGGATATATTGATGTAAAGGAGTGATATTACGGTCACCAACCCGCAAATGATAATAACAAAGTAAGGTAAAATTACGGTCGCATGTATTTTTCAGAAATACGGCTGAGAACAGAATATTTTTATGGAGAATTTCCGATTAAAAATACGGTTTTTTTTTTAACAGTGTAAGCAGATTGTAGTGTACCAACCGCGTGTCACACGATCGTACATAGTAACGACATTTCATTTTGTGTATATATTACGCTTGTATCTTCGCTCTCCCCTAGCACTGACAGGAATCTGAAATAAAATGTCTGTTTTTCTCACCGTTAACTGTTAACCGGTGCGGTGTCGGTTGAACAGGAAATTTTCTGTTGCCTTTGATTATGTATATAAAAGCCAGTGTTCTGTAATAAAGTTACTCAGTTGCTTTCATCCTGCCTTTGAGTCACAACCTTCCCTCGGCTCGTCACAGTAGAATGACAGTCTTAATCTGGTACTCAAATCGTTAAAACTTGAGAAGTTCAAACTTATTGAAAATACTTTTCTGTTGAACAGGTTAACATAGGTCTTGTTTCATAGATTGTCTGTACTTTATCTACTTACGTAATTGTTAATATTAATAAATTTAAGAATTTTTCTGTATATTATATCAATAATAGCTTATTCGTTATTCATTTCCTTTTCAAACTGGCAACTACGGCTTGGTTACAGTTAATAAAAATAAGTAATAATTATGATGGGTAATGAACACCCAGACATTAGAATGATCCGTTATGATCATACTAAATTTATCTACAATATGATTATTAATAACTAATGGACGCACTTTCCCCTATTCATATCTTTTAAGAATATTAAGATTTCTATAGACGTCCTGTATAACACTCTTCGTAACAGCCAAACTATTGAATAGTAAATACCTTCTCGTGTAACAATTACTACTACCTTTGAAATATTCATAATAATTAAACTACTGAACATTGAACAGAACAATGACATTATAAATTAACGCGACGAATATCAATAAGAAATAACTATTAACCATTCTGCTCAACATGATATGTCACAGTCAAACAGAATTTACAAGTTTGAAATTATCGTGTAAGTTATCGAGGTTTCAGTAAGAAATATATAAACTTGTCTTAGGTACAAAACATTCACAATTAAGAAAAATATTTATTTATGAAGAGGTTTTTGACTCAAAGTGACTTGATTTCAACTGACTACAATAAGAAAAAAGTATTTTTACATACATTTTACATTGTAACTCAACTCAATGTATATGAAAAACTCAATATATAAATAATTATATTCTAATTTTTACTGATTTGAGTAACTCCCTGTCAAAGACAAGGGTGTAATAATAATAGTAGTGGTCGTAGTAGTAGTAATAATAATAATAATAATAATATTATTAATAATAATAATGATGATGATAATAATAATAATAATAATAATAATAATCAAGAAGATAATAAAAAAACTCAAACCAAATATATAAAAAACTATGGGCATGAGTAAAAAGATCATAATAGCAAGTCTCAACTCTAAAAGATGCTTAAATCAGAAAAAAAACACAATTAGACAAAAATAGACACAAAAATCCCAGTCCATATTTAGAGGGGGGTTGTGGGATGATCAGTGGACCAGATCATACGCCTCATTAGTGTCATCACCATTATCCTATCAACCATTACTCATCACTCAGAAACCTCATCATTACATAAGACCCCGTCCTGATCTCTGTTCAGATCGTCACGTAATCTCGTTAACTTGGTGCTAAAAAAAAAATCCTTGTTCGTCAATTTGGGAGTGAAATTCCTGTCATTATCTTCGATTAAGGACCATTAATTTGATTCCAGTAAATTTATGGGCAAAGTCAACTGACATCTCGAAGGTTTAAAGGGTGCTCAAGAGTAGCGGAGTCATGGGACAGGAAGACGTCCTATATACTGATCATATTGACATATGAGAGCACCGAGGACACCCCTCAACCAAGCTAAGGCCATGAAGGATCAAGAATTATTGGCGGATGACTCAGTAGGTACACTAACAGGTTTCCTCAATCCGCATCCCTAGCTGACAAGGAAGTCAAGTTGAAGACACGACTAGAAACTAACGCACTCACAGATTGCGAGACAGAGACGTCTCCAGTGGGCTATTTCAACCCTTCAACAATTCAACAGATTTTTTGTACTCAATAAGATTTTGCTGAGATTCATTGAGGTGATCATTATTACATTACGTTGTCAACATAAAAACACAAAGGACATCGACGGCAGGGTTGTTCCATATTATTATTATGATTATTATTATTATTATTATTATTATTATTATTATTAATACCTAAGCTACAACCCTAGTTGGAAAATCAGGATGCTATAAGCCCAGGGGCCTCAACAGGGAAAAATAGTCCAGTGCCGAAAGGAAACAAGAAAAATAAAATATTTTAAGAACAGTAACACCATTAAAATAAACATTTCCTTTATAAACTATAGAAACTAACAAAACATGAGCAAGAGAACTCTAACTCCAAATGAAAGTTTGCACATTTTGAATGATAATGTAATCTATAATGCTATATCACTGCATTAATATGCCAAAACTAGATGAGTATCGGAACTCTACCTATCTAGGTGCCATGTCTTCGACGTGAGATGTCAATTGCCTCACCTGATCCTGTCTCTAGCTCTCTTTGTAAATTGTCGGAACTACAAAGCTATAAAACTCCGCAAATTACTTGAAGCCTTCAAGGTGAAGGTTCTTTTATGACAGGTTTTAGGAATGATATTCTGCGAGGCCTTGTGAAATATTCTTAAAATTTTTCATTTCAAAGAATCTAAAAAGTTTTTTTTTTTATCAACAAATATTTCTTCGCCACCATCGCCTTTAAATTGAAGTGTAATTTCATCGTTCAACCAATGTAGTCTTGATAAAGCATCACGTAAAATAGTTATTCAAAAGACGTTAAGGCAACAAATATTAACGGAAAAAAGTATATGAAGTTTTCGTGTAATCCTAAAAATTAACTTATCTCATAAAAAGTCAAGAATGGGAAAAATTTCGTCACTACAGAAATGAAACCAAAGTTAAAAAGCTTAAGATGAAAGTTTTGGTACGATTACGTAGCAAGGTTCATAAGTTGCCCTCAATTTCCATGCACTTACGAACACACCGTCAACTTTTTATGATAGAAAGAGTATTAAGTCCATCCACATAAATCTAAAATTATGTTGATCGGAAAAATTGAGGCATCAATCTGGTAAGTCAATATGGCTTCAGTCATCAATGAAGACACTACAATCACGATTACAAGAAAGATATGAAAGGCCTTGTTCATCATGCTGATTAAGAAGCATATGTCTTAAATAATCAAACGTCAATATTTTGACACTTGACTTTCCCATCAAGGTTTAAACTTATATAAGACTTTACTTTGCCTAAGAAAAGAGAAGAGAACCCAGCGTTGTAATCGTTATAGATACCGTCTATGCAAAGCTCTGTCAGTGATTTTAGCCTTCTGGAAGCGATGTAAATGGTATAGAGGCTTTCTGAGCAAATATCTGGTAGTGATTTTAACCTTCTGGAAGCGTTGTAAACATTATAGATGCCTTTTGAACAAAGATCTGTCAGTAATTCTAGCCTTCTGGAAGCGTTGTAAACGTTATAGATGCCTTTTGAACAAAGATCTGTCAGTAATTCTAGCCTTCTGGAAGCGTTGTAAACGTTATAGATGCCTTTTGAACAAAGATCTGTCAGTAATTCTAGCCTTCTGGAAGCGTTGTAAACGTTATAGATGCCTTTTGAACAAAGATCTGTCAGTAATTCTAGCCTTCTGGAAGCGTTGTAAACGTTATAGATGCCTTTTGAACAAAGATCTGTCAGTAATTCTAGCCTTCTGGAAGCGTTGTAAACGTTATAGATGCCTTTTGAACAAAGATCTGTCAGTAATTCTAGCCTTCTGGAAGCGTTGTAAACGTTATAGATGCCTTTTGAACAAAGATCTGTCAGTAATTCTAGCCTTCTGGAAGCGTTTTAAACGTTATAGATGCTTTTTGAGCAAAGATCTGTCAGTAATTCTAGCCTTATGTAAGCGTTGTAAACGTTATAGATGCCTTTTGAACAAAGATCTGTCAGTAATTCTAGCCTTATGTAAGCTTTTTAAACGTTACAGAGGATATCTAAGAAAAGCCGAGCCCAGAGAAGCATATAAAAAACAAAGAACCTAATTTGAAACCATAAACAATATGAATTTCATGTTTCCTTTTGGTTCTCAAGCTGCTCCTCATAGATACCAATTTAAACATAATTTGCTAAAAAAGAAGATCAACGCTGTGGAATTGGCGAGATGGCAAAACCACCCAATATATACATAGATACTCGAAATTCAAATGCTATGAAGATACCATGACTGAAACCAAGATTTATTATACTAGAGCTCAAGATGAGACATCGCCTTTAAACGTGAGCTTTATCAATCACCATTACCATCATTAATGAATAATACTAATTGCAATAGTTACATTTAACAAGTCAATTGATAATTACTGGAAGAATTATGGCAAAATTCTAACTATCCACAGCTAAATAATAGGTATAAATATGTTCATTCTTTCCCCAAAGGGCAAAGGTTTCCGCCTTTGTACTGCCCCTGTTTCCTGGAAACAGAATCCCTTTGCAATTCAGAGAAAAGCCGACGCTGGTTGTCAATTGCCAAACTCTTTACATTGGTTTACAATACCCCTTTTGTTCTGAGGCCAAAAAAACAAACAGCGCAAACCTTACATACGCTTTAATGCCAGATAAACTTTCCTTGATTGACGCAAAGCTCGGGAACAAATAACTCGACTTTATTTATTATCACTTGCGTGTTAAGCATTAAACATTAATGTCAACTGATGTCAACAGCAATGGGTCTTCGGGAACTCATTAATATAGAGCAGTGGAAATAACTTTCTTTTCAGAATAACAACATCAACAATAACAATGATATTAGAAATGATACTAATAATAAATAACATTCAACAATGCGAATTAATATACACAACGTTTCTTTTATTAATATTAATATTATTATTATTACTTGCTATGCTACAATCCTAGCTGGAAAAGCAGGATGCTATCAGCCCACGGGCTCCAACAGGGAAAACAGACCTGTGAGGAAAGTAAACAAGGAAAAATAAAATATTTCAAAAAGTGTAACATCAAAATAAATATTTCTTACATAAACTATAAAAACTATAACAAAACGAGAGGAAGAGATATAAGACATAATAGCACCCAAGTGTACCCTAAAGCAAAAGAACTCTAACCCAAGACAGTGAAAGACCATGGTACAAAGGCTATGGCACTGCCCAAGACTAGAGAACAATGGTTTGATTTTGGAGCGTCCTTTTCTAATATGATGTTCACTTCATCTAAAATGTTGTTCACTTCAAGTGTTTTTGAGTTTCCAGACAATGTAATGTAATGTAAAGAACTAAGGTGAAGAATCATTACAATATGAATTCTCCAAGACAAAAACCATAAATACAACTCTGCTTAGAAACTTGTGTCTTGTATCTGGTAATTTTCTTCTTGGTGTATAATGCGCTAATTTAAAATGTGATATATATATATATATATATACACACATATATATATATACACACACACACACATATATATATATATATATATATATGTGTGTGTGTGTGAGTGTGTCTGTGTATATATATATACATACATATATATATATATATATATATGTATATATATATATATATATATGTATATATATATATATATATATATATATATATATACATTAATCTTTCTGAGGCATGTTTTTCTAATAAGACTTCAGCTGTTTCTTACGAACTGTTATTTATAAAAATCGATCGATCGTCGTACAATTGCAGTATTCACTCAAAAGGTCTCTCTCTCTCTCTCTCTCTCTCTCTCTCTCTCTCTCTCTCTCTCTTATAAATTTAAATAACATTCCTCAAGGCTAACGAACAATTGGGCTCGTCAATGGTGCATATTTCAATTGTGGAACAATGGGGGATTTGCATTAGGCTCTCTCTCTCTCTCTCTCTCTCTCTCTCTCTCTCTCTCTCTTCTCTCTCTCTCTCTCTCTCTCTCTCTCTCTCTCTCTCTCTCTCCAATATAAAAAAATCATTCTTTAACAAGAGAATAATAGACCCTTTTATAGCAGCTATATTTTGGAAGGGGAGGGGGGGGGGAGGGAAAAGATTGCAAGGTTTGCGTTAGACAATTCTCTCTGTCTCACTTTCTGTTTGAAATCAAACATCTTTATCTAATGTATTCAAGCCCCTGATTCTTAAATTTTGCTGTATTTTCAAACGCTTTATCCTCTTTAAGAAACATCGGATAATGGTTACATTACTAGTGAGTACCAATGGAGAGAGAGAGAGAGAGAGAGAGAGAGAGAGAGAGAGAGAGAGAGAGAGAGAGAGAGAGAGAGAGAGAGAATATGCTTATCAACCTCCTGGTTTCCTAGGTTCGTGATAAGATCAAAGACGATATCAACTCTCTCTAACTTCGAATAGCCAATCTACTAAAGGAGTAAACCAACAAACTCGGACAATACGCAAAGGTTAAACCTTGAGGAAAACCATTAATAACTAATGGGAAATGAATAAAAAGTAATTCAAGCAAAAAAGTAAAAGGTTTTCTCTTTATTACAACGATCCATTATCTGAAACCTAATAGCTACTCGCTTAATTAACAAGCAAGCATGAATCTCGATTATTCACTAATGACAAAAATTTATGATGAGCCCCTTTTCCATTAATTAGTTTGCTGAGAGAGAGAGAGAGAGAGAGAGAGAGAGAGAGAGAGAGAGAGAGAGAGAGAGAGAGAGAGAGAGAGAGAGTACTTTTATCTTAATGAACTAATTTATCACAAATTATTAAATTATTTACAAAATCCATAACTAAAGCTGCTCTTTAACCGTGAAAAGCTGATGGTATCATTCGCTGGAACCTATAGAATCTATTAATACGAACAACTAATTAATTACTTCATTAATTAATTAACTAATCAATAATCACATCAAACGTGATAAATTAAAACAAATTACATTTAAAACAAATACACTAGGTGGAGTCGGTAATAGACCTCCCAGGCGAAAATGCATACTCAAATAGATTATAATAAACGTAAAATAAATAATGCATTTAAAGAATAATCAATAACATTATCAAACATAAATGATAAACTAAACGATACAATTTATCATATCGAACCACTTCATTAAGATGTCGAATGAACCCATTGGAAAATGAATACCGAACAAAAAGTCGGTATATGATACGGATGGTACTGTAAAAGCTCTCTTGACATTGGGTATATCTATGATTCAGCGTTTAAAGGATGGATGGATGAATCTCTCCCTCTCTCTCTCTCTCTCTCTCTCTCTCTCTCTCTCTCTCTCTCTCTATGCTGGAGCCCTTTGAAAAGAATTGCGTTACAAGAAAGTATAGCAAAAGAAAAAACAAATTTAAAAGTAACAACTACTGAATGACAAGGATGTTTGTAACTAAATGCTTGAAATATAATAATAATAATAATAATAATAATAATAATAATAATAATAATAATAATAATAATAGTAATAATATTGATAATAATTATAATAAAAAGAACACCAACAGCTATCCAATCAAGCAATGATTAAAATAAATAATAAAAAAAACAAATTAATTAAAAAGCGACCCACAAACAATGTACATCATACCCATAAGTGAATGATCGTAGTTGGTAACATTTTATCCACGCTTTAGATACAAAATTACGGTCCTATTCAACATTAACCCAATGAATCCGCCAATTTAAGGCACCAGAACACATAACTTCACCAATAACAACATCTGAAAAAAATAAATATTTAGGAATAGTATTACCAAACGACTTTCTGACTTCAAAATATTTCCAAAACACAACCTTCAAGAAAGAGAGAGAGAGAGAGAGAGAGAGAGAGAGAGAGAGAGAGAGAGAGAGAGAATGGTCATCAACTTCCTATCCCTACAGTGTTTGGTTTCCTAGACTCGTGATAAGATCAACGATGCTATCAGCTCTCCCCAACTTTTAATAGCCAGGTTAAGGAAAAAGGAAACCAACAAAATCGGACTATACATAACATTTTGAATGAGCGAACTTTGCTAGAGCATGAACACAAGACATCATACCTTACAGAATTTAATTCGTATATTAAGTAGCGTTGAATTGTAATGCAATATTCTTCTAATACTGTGTCCTTTGGGTACATCAGATATATTTTTGACTCCGCCAACGAAGTCGGAAAGAGGTTGTTTTAACCCTGTTTCTGTGTGTACTCCGCCAACGAAAGCGGAAGGAAGTTATGTCTCAACCGCCTGTTTCCGTGTTTGTGTGTGTGTTTGTTTGTGAACAGCTTTCTGGCCACAATTTTAATCGTAGAGTAATGAAACTTGCAGGGTTTAACTTCTAGGTAAAAACCTGAAAATGATTCAATTTTGGAAGGTCAAAGTCAAACGTCAAGGTCACGGTCCAGCAAAATGTCCAATTCACGTAATCAGCCATAGGTTTGGGCATCGATGTCGCTGAGACTTAAAACTTGGTTCATTTTTTAGTATAAGAAAATCCACGCAAATTAATACATGTTAAGGTAAAAGTCAAAGTCATGGTCGAGCAAAAAGTCGAAAAGTAAGTTGACTAGGCGGAGGACTGCACTCTACTGAGTGCCCCTCTATTTTATAGTTATTTTTTTTTTACGTTTTTTTTTTTTAAATAAATCAATTTATGGTATAACGTAAATAAAATAAAAATAATTAAAATACTCAAAAATTCTATTCCTGTATTCTTGGCCTCTCCCTATCGAAAGAGAAAACTCATAAGAGAGAGAGAGAGAGAGAGAGAGAGAGAGAGAGAGAGAGAGAGAATTCCTTGTTCCCGAAAGGAATCAAATGAAAACAAAACAATTAAACAAAGTACCTGGATTTTTAAAAGTTTAATAATAACATTTAAGGGAGAACCAAACGACGGTGCTTGACATCTCTCTCTCTCTCTCTCTCTCTCTCTCTCTCTCTCTCTCTCTCAGACGAACTTTACTTGTTTTTTTTTTTATGTTGCAATTACGAACGCCTCTTTAATGGTGTTGGGTATCCCACAATTAGGGAAGGCTTTACTCCTAATCGCCCTGCTCAGGGGTAAGGGCAAGGGTTGTGAATACATTTTAAACATGATGTGCTAATGTATTTAGACATTTATATCAACAACGCATGCGATATAACACTTTATCATCTTTCAGATAAGCTAACTGAATAAACACATACATTATATATATATATATATATATATATATATAAGTATATTTTGGTGTACGCAACATGTCAAAAAGGCGGGATACATATTTAGATAGATATGCACACACAAACCTCTAACCGGGGTATGATTATATCCTCTCACCTCCCCTTCCCGAGGGTGGGGGAGAGACTATGTGTGTATATATATATATATATA
>NC_090754.1:73721891-73726891 GCF_036898095.1 Palaemon carinicauda
CTTTCTTTTCTTCTCCAGTAACATAATTTCGAACGTTCAAAACTAACTCGAAACAGTAATTCATACCACTAATTCTTTTATGCCATATCTGCAATTATAGAAGATGAGCAACTAATATGTTGCTTAACCCTATGAACTCTTGTTAATCAAAGTTAATTATGAACAAATTACTGCTTTCGTTAGCAAATTACTTTGAAGTACCTCGGATACCACACAAGTTTAAGGAAGACATTAAACTTTGGACAGCGGGGTCTAACTCACTCCAATTTTCACCGTGGCAAAGTTAATAAAGTTTGTGCCGAGATGATTAGAATTTTGGTACATTAACCTATACAGGAGACTCCTAATTAGACTTCTATCTAATTATAAAATAAATGCTCCAAGAAATACGCTACGATGTTACACAATTATATTTAGTGAGTATTTTTTTGGGGAACCACTGGCTAGATTCATCAAAGGATAGCCAGTTCTTTGGGATGCGCAGTGCCTATCTAACTATGGCGAGTGACACCTGCCGGACCATACTGATTCTAGTAAGATCATCTGCCAGTCATCAGGAGTAGAAGCCGAAAAGACAACTTGTCTCTCGCCTTAAACCCAATCCGTCACCCTGCTGCTGGTGACTTCATAGAGATTTAGGAGAGCATTTCCTCCACACACCAAAGGTCTCGTTACTCCACCAAGTTGCTCATCCGCTTATTATAACCGCTGGCAAACATGGATTGCTAAGATATATCGCCTAGCCCGATATATATATATATATATATATATATATATATATATATATATATATATATATATATATATATATATATATATATATATATATATACATCGCCCTTTGCGTCAATAGGCGTGATGATGATGATGATGATGATGATGATGATTTAAGGGAGACCTTTCAGAGACTAGTTACGGCAACAGCCAGTTGTTATAGATACCCGTATCTATTTACTTTAGGCCAATTTTGGTGTGGAGTCTCGTCTTTATGACCCTTTGCTTAATCAATAATACGCACAGGCGCATTCAAAATTTTGATACAAATAAAAATTTGCCGTAGAAAACTGTAAAAATTTTGGAATAAATGTTTCCAGACATTTAACTTTTTAAAAACCGATATATTGACTTAAAGGAGTGATATTACGGTCACCGACCCGTAAAATAAAATAACAAAGTATGAAAATTACGGTCGCCTTTACTGTATTGAAATACGGATGAGATCAGTATATCTATTACAATTACTGGGTTTTTTTAACAGTGTAAGTACGTTGGAACAGCCATTCGAGGACATTTGTGTCAAAACATTTCGAGGACAAAAGCTATTTCGTAGATTATATTTAAAAATCCCTTGGTCACTATGGAGTCATTTGTGTTTCTTTTTATTAACACCCATAATTTCTTATTTAATATACACCATTACTGTCTTATTATCATCGAAGTTACACATTCTCCAGGTATCTTGAACACCCTTCATGAAATATAAGTGTCTAGTACCTCCCAACGTCTTAATTATCTAGACAATATTATCGTATAGGATCATCTTTTTTTTCTTAAATTTTCATAGTCATCTTTCTCAAGTTATATGTAGTGGTTCTCCTTTAGTAAACGAAACATTATGTGCTGCTTAATTTTGCATATCCTTAAAAGTTTTAAAGGTCACTCATGAATGGCAGAGGCAAGGGGCAGCGACAAGGGCCCTCTCCACCGAAGTTAGGACCACGGAGGGTCAGGGCAATAATTGCTGATGACTTAGCAGGTGCACCTATAGGCTCCCCCGAAAACCTCCATTCTTAGCTCCCAAGGATGGTTAGGTTACACACACTACAAGAAGTTACAGGCTTGAGCGGGTTTCGAACCCCAGTCCAGCAGATCGGCAATCAGGGACGTTTCCAATAGGCTACCTTAACGATTAGCCTCTTAAGGTTACCATGGTATTACACTAAAATGTATCAACGCATTTTACCTATTCAATATCAACAGAGATAGTTAGCGATCTTCCCGGCAGTGTTACGGATATCAATGCTTCTTATTATTTTCTCCATTATTTTCCACGATTTTTTATTCAAATTTCCCATCATATCAAGTAATATTATAGCCCCGTATAATCCTTACAGTCTTTACCACCTTTATCTTTACACAATAGAACATTCATTCCTCTGAGACCTTTTCCACATCCAGATATACCCTACAAACTTTGGTCAGCCACTCAATCTCGCTATCACCATACTGTAGCATCTCGTTGAGCCCCATCAACTTCTGGTATCTTTGACCTCTCAATCATTCTCCTATATCCACAACAGTCACTTCCACAAGCAATTATTAGCCTTACACCATAACTTTTCAAGTCATGCACTACACAGCTCTACCTCTATTCTTTCCTCGAAATTAAACAAGCCTTCAAAATTAATACATATCTCTTCCAATTGGATTGGGTACTGTAAGTATGAGTTAGCTAAGACCATGATATTCTCGAATTTCAGCAACGCGGTCATTGATAGCACGCATTGCTTACTGACATCTTTTTTTAAAGATCGTGGTCTCCCACCTATCCTCTCCCAAAAGTCGAAATAGGGACCTTTCGCTTAAAGGACAAGAAATTTACTCATCACACCTTGTGTATGTGCGCATGTATGTAAGGCGTCGTAGTTACTACCAAACTTAACACAGGCATACTGGCTTTAGCATTATATTCCTCATAAGTTGTAAAATCTGAAATATATGCACAAACTTTACAATATGGACATATCTTGAGACAGAACGACAGTAACTAGAGGGGCACTCAGTACACTGCAGACCTCCGCCACAGCAGCAGATATTTTGACCTTTTGCTTGACCATGACCTTGACCTTCCAAAATTTAATCATTTTCAGCTTTTTACATAAGATAATCCTTGCAAGGTTTCATTGTTCTACGATCAAAATTGTGGCTAGGAAGCGGTTCACAAACAAACTCACACACAGACACACACAAACAAGGGGTAAAACATAAAACGCCTTCCAACTTACTTGGAGGAGGTAATTACGTTGAACCCCACGTAGGATAAATCATTTAAAAAATTAAGACACCTACATTCAAACGCATTAAGAGGGCCTGGACATCATTATTGGCATTTGGACACCGTACCTAGAAGAGTGAGAAAATACGCGGTTAGAATACTTTCCATTAGGAATGATATTTTTAAAGTAACACACTACCCTAGTAACAAAAATTAAGACAAGCTTTTCTTTAAAAAATATTAATTATGATTATAATAAATAATAATTTATATTAATAATAAAGATCGCTATTACTAATTTCATCAGCATGGTTATGAAGAGGGAACTCTACAATGGTAACAATTCAAATACAATAACAAAAGTGAAAGCAAAGTGCCCATTAACAACACATCCTGAAAGTTAAAGCTTCACGAAGCCTGTTCAACTTCCGCTCTCAAATTAAATGAAAGCAGAAACTCTCAAATAAGATTAGGAAAACTAAAAAACATTAAAATGAAAATTTTCATATTTTCAAATTTCCCAAATAACTATCTAACTGACCATAAAAAAAAACTTAATCTTAGCATCACCTTTCTTGTCTAAACCCAGCCTGTTCAACTTCCGCTCTCAAATGAATGCAGAAACTCTCAAATAAGATTGGGAAAACTAAAAAGAAACCTTATAATGAAAATTTTCATATTTTCAAATTTCCCAAATATTTATCTAACTGACCATAAAAAAAATTTAATCTTCGCATCATCTTTCCTGTCTAAACACACGCTGCTTTTCCCGACAGTCCCTCATCCACCAGTTCTGCTGAACAATCAAAATATTGCCATACAAATTTCCTATCACATCAAGTAATGTTTGTCCTTTAGAGAATAGGGTTCCCCCTGCTGTATAGAACCAGATAAGTAACCCTTAAAGTAAGTAAAAGTAAGCATATTCCCCATAAAGTAACACATTACTTTCATCATGTCGTTTTCATATCAGTTAATGATAAGTTACCTAATAATTTGACGACATAAAACAGATACCTTTTAAAACAAGGATAATGGTAATTCCACGTTATTATAAAACTTCTCAGGGCCTCGGTGAGTAAAATAAAAAATTACTCACTAAGTACTACTACTACTACTACTATTACTACTACTACTACTACTACATCATCATCATCATCATCATCATTATTATTATTATCATTACTTACTTACTTACTTACTTACTTACTTACTTACTTACTTACTACGGTACAACCCTAGTTTTAAAAGCAGGATGATATAAGCCCAAGGGCTCCAACAGGGAAAATAGTCCAGTGAGATAAGGAAATAAAGAAATAAACAAACTACCAAGAGAATTAGTGAACAATTAAAATAAAATAAAGAACAGTAACAACATCTAAATATTTTTTTCGTATATAAAATATAAAACTTTATAAAAAAAATACGAGGAAGAGATATAAGATAGAATAGTGTGTCAAGTGTACCCTCAAGCAAGAAAACTCTACCTCAAAACAGTGGGCAAGAAAACTCTACCTCAAAACATTGGAAGACCCTGATACTGAGTTTATGTGTTACTACTTAATGAACTTTGTGTACCCTCAAGCAAGATAAAAGTGGAAGGAAGAGCATGGTACAGAAGCTACCGGTATGGACTACCTAAGACACATTTAATGTTTATAATTACCAAACACATAATTGTTACTATTTGACGAAAAATACACTTAATTCGTGTGTTAATACTTAATCAACTTGGAGAAAAAAAGAAGAAGAAGAAGAAGAAGAAGAAGAAGAAGAAGAAGAAGAAGAAGAAGAAGAAGAAGAAGAAGAAGAAGAAGAAGAAGAAGAAGAAGAATACCTTTAATAAAATTGTATGTTCGGACCAATATTTCATGATCTTCAGAACTCACTGATAATCCAAAAGCATGATTGTTATTATTTGACAAAAAATACACATAATTCATGTGCGAATACTTAATTAACTTCAAAGAAAAATACCTTTAATAACACAGTATGTTGGGACCAA
>NC_090754.1:73734391-73739391 GCF_036898095.1 Palaemon carinicauda
CATAGTATATACGAGGTACAGCAAATATGATATATGTAAACATGTTTTCTTGATTTTTTCTATGGAATGTTTATGACACGCCATGCAAGAGCTGAGTATGTTGAAGCTACAAAGCAGATGGCTGAAATGTTTCATCTTCCCACAATGATCTCAAAAAGTCTGAAATTATCCACAGTGAGGAACGAGTAAGGAAAGCCATGGATGCATTTCAAAATTTCATAGATCCTTTTAGTGTAGAAGACAAACACTTATTGTATTGTCTTTCCTCGGGTTTACCTGCTCCAAAAGACGTTGAATCAGATCTGTTAAAAGCTGAGAAATATGGTAAAAATTCCTTTGATGACTTCATTCAGGAGAGGCTGATTAATAAAACCAAGAGCTTTAATGATCCAATTAAAAAGCAGAATCTCAAAACGTTTGCCTCTATTGCTAAATCAGTAAAAATTACATCAACAACAACAAAACAAGTAAAACAAATGAAAGCAGAAAGAAATGTACTAGGACAAGTCGCAGTATTAGCCACAAAATACAACTTAAACATGGAAAAAGTTTTGAGTCATCCACTTGGACCAGAACCTTGGTCATTAGCAACTGCTGATGGCGCACTTGTGAAAACCAACAAAGCAAAACTCCTTCATGCTCTAGAAACAGAACAAACCCTTGCAAGAAGACCAGAAATAGATTGCATGAACTGCATCATTGATGGGAATGCAATATTACAAGCGCAAGTAGCATCACCAACATCATTTGGTGAACTAGCTGAAAAAGTATTTGATCAACTCCCTAAAGTCAGTCGGGTTGATTTTGTCACAGACACATACCTGACTCATTCTGTTAAAAATCCAGAAAGGAAGCGAAGAGGAGCATCAGCTACATTCTTGCTTAAAGGTAGCTTAACAAAAATTCCCAGAAATTGGAAGAGTTTCTTAACTGATACAAAGAACAAAGAGCAATTGATCCAGTTCTTACTGGGAGAGTGGAAACAAGATAAATATGCAAATAAGCTTAAAAACAGAGTTATTTATTTTGTGAATGGTCGTAACTGCACAGCTATCACAAGTACTGATGGACTGCAAACAGAAACATATGAGGTTGAGGCCCTGCAATCATCCCAAGAGGAAGCTTATAGTAGAATTATTTTACATCTTCGTCATATGGCTTCTCAAGTATCTGAAGATTTCACCATTGTTATAAGATCACCAGATACAGATGTTTTCATCTTGTTGCTGAAATTTGCTCAAGTCTTAAAACAAACCATTTTGTTCGATACAGGAGTAGGAGACAAAAGACGCCTCATAGATGTACATAAAGTTGTAGATAAAACTGGTCAGGAGTTATGTGAAGTCTTGGCTTCCCTTCATGCTTATTCTGGTTGTGATAGTGTGAGTGCATTTGTTCGGAAGGGTAAATTATTACCATGGAAATTACTACAGAAGAACCCAGAGTTATTTCCACTTTCAAAACTCTTGGATCTAGTTCTGCTGTGGATGAAAATACGTATATCCAGCTAGAAAAATTTACTTGTCTACTCTACAATCAGTCATCAACTCAGTCATCTATTGACAAAGTACGTTACAATCTTTTTCTTCAAAGATACGTCCCCAAATCAGCCATAATTTCAGATTGTGATGGGATAGATATGAGTTTGCTGCCTCCATGCCGTATGTCACTCAGAGAACATATAAAGAGGGCAAACTATCAAGCACTCATATGGAACAGAGCAGATCAAGCTGAGCCAGATATACCTTCGCCAGACGGACATGGGTGGTGTCTCAGTGAAGGAAACTTAGAATTTGTATGGTGTAGTGGATCACCGATGCCACAAGAATTGATTGATATTCTAGATGAGCACGTAGGAGGAGGAGGAGGAGGAGTTTGAGGAGTCTTATGAAGATGAGCCAGAAGAAATTAACAATATCACAGACTTAATGTATGAGTATGATGATTAAAGATGCAATATTTATCATGAATCCATTCTCGTTATCTATTATGATTACAAATTACTCGGTAATATAGGAAAATATTCTGTACATATCTATTTAGCTATATCGATTAGTTCTATTCTTATAAAGGGTACTTTATCTATTCCAATGTGCCAAAGGTATATTTGATTGCTATTTCAAGAAATTTTTCCTTAGCAGTTGCACTTCACTTTATACATTTGCTTTATGAAGAATTATTTTTATGAATGCCATAGTCAGAAACATACTGAATTTTTTTAAGGTTATGTAATAACCTTGTTCTTATGTTTTCCTGTTATATGAGGTGCTGTACATTAATACAAAGCAAACAACAAAATATTTATTTTCCTGTGCAATGAACTCATTACTCAGTTTCAGGTGAGAGTGTACATTTAAGCCCTAAAAGCCATTTTTTTTTAATGGAATTTCTTATCAGATATAGTTATTTTTTTATTCCTTTCATAATCTATTTTTTTTGCTACCAAATACTCTGTGTTTTTGTTCTCAAGGCTTAATATTATATTACCAAAATGATTACTTTAATTCATTGTACCTATACCAAAAACTTTCATTTATAAAGAAAATAAATCACGATTTCTTCATCTATGTTTGTCTGTTATGTGAGAATGCTGCACATTACATCTATTCACAAATTATAATATTACTTTTCTTGTGCCATTAATTCATCAGTCTTTTCAGGCTAGAGTATGCATTTAAGTTCTAAAAGAAATTTTTTTCTTTAATCAAATGTCTTATTAATTATGGTTGTTTGTGTATGCATTTCAATCATAGTTATTCTCTTATTACCAAATGTTCCTTTTTTTAAGCACTAATATCAACAAAAGGAGTACTTTATTTTTTTTTCTTTTGTGTTTGTACCACAAAATATCTTTTGTAAAAGAAAAATCATAATTTTTTCTTGTAGTTTATCTTAATGTCCTTAATTATTTTGGGCCAAAATCCTCTGACTTAATCTATTATGTCGGCTTAAGGAGATTAAACTGAACCAAAGTGTCTTCATTTTTAAGAGACCAATGTATAACGATCTATATGTTAGATATATAAACACTTACCGTAAATTTTATAATATATAAGAACTGTATTAGTAATAAACTAACCCAATGAACCCAATATACCTTAAAGAAGAATATGCATATATCAATTAGGTTAATATTTTTCCCTATTCTTTGGCCACTATTTGTTTTAAATTTTGGTTTGTAGCAACCAAAATCTCCAAAAGCTAGTCTGCAGATAATCGTAATCTGAATCTATTGCCTCCAAGAAGATGAAAAAGTAATGTCTAAAAAAATATCTTGGAGCTGGGAGGGGTCGGCAACTAGCCTATGGTTCACAAGAGAGGACGGGTTGTATCCGAGCAGTATACCGCATTCTAAGCGGCAAAGATATTTTTTCTCACGCTATCATATGCTTTAATATATTTCTGAATATGACATATTTTATATGAAATTACATCTAAAAAATCTGCTCTTTATGAATATTTTGATGCTGTCAATCCATCTTTTCACTGAAATAAATTATAGCAAACTATAGTGATATACATTTTCTTGGTAGCTCAAAATTGAATTTTGAACGTAAATTAAGCCAGAATTCTTTATTATTTCGATAAAACAAACTATTTCATTTGATTCTCCATACTTTTAAACCCCTAATTCCATACCACTTTTATAAGTATTGGTTTATTTCTCTGCGTCATATATAAAACTAACATTATTTTATATTACATTTTTTTCCCTAAATATTTCTCGAATTTTGGCTTTATCAACCAAAATCACCAGCATCCAGAATGCAAACAATCAGAATATGAATCTATAGACTCTAAGGAATAAAAATAACATTGTCTGCAAAAATCCCTAGGGGGGGGGGATGATTTCACCTGCTGGCCCATGGCCTATTAGAAGGTGCTGAGTAAACAGTGTGTTATAGAGTAGTTATATATATATATAAAAAAAAAACTATAAAAGGCAGAATTTGGAGTTTGTGGACTAGATAAATAAATGTGAGGTGTGGAGTGTATAATAACGGTAAACTGTAATTAGGCAGTAATGTAGAGAGGCTGCATATAAACTTCAAAGTTTAAACGTGCATTTATGAGGAGAAAGTTAAAAAAGAAAAATAGCTATAGTACGGTTGCTAGTGTTTGAAATGTCCACGAAAATAGATTTGGATGGCAAAACTTCACTTCGATGAAGTGAATGTTGAGCCAACTATATTTTATAAAACTTCAGGATGCTAGAATGGGGCTCCAGACCCGCTCAAACTCGATTGATTCCAGTAGTGACTGCGACTTCACCATCCTAGTGAACTAAGGATGCTGGGGGGGGGGGGGGTGTTTGGCGGAGCCTATAAGGTCTCCCTAGTGTTAGCTTCAGCAATTATCATATGTATAGATGTCCTGCTAGGGCACTGTCACTGCCCCTTGTCTTTGCCATTCACAAGCGACATTTCAAACCTTTAAAGGGGTTAATGGGTTAAGAAAATAGAGCGTGACACCTGAGGCGGTTTGGTCACATGATTTGAATGGGGAATAAAATCTTAGTGATTTGGGTGTTTGATTCAAAGTAGGATCGGGTTAAGATAAAGAAAATAAATAGAAAATGCACCCTAGTGTAAAAGAAATGGTGAAAAAGAATGAATTCAATATCAGGGAAGAGTGGGGTTGTGCGAAAAAAGAGAGCAAATCTGATAAAAAAAAATTTGGTGAATAATAATTATACTTCTGAAAAGAACAACCTTTACCAAATTGAAGAACCACCCACCTGCTATGGGTAAGTTCAACATATTGAAAGTAAACTTCTGAAAAGAACAACCTTTACCAAATTGAAGAACCACCCACCTGCTATGGGTAAGTTCAACATATTGAAAGTAAACTTCTGAAAAGAACAACCTTTACCAAATTGAAGAACCACCCACCTGCTATGGGTAAGTTCAACATATTGAAAGTAAACTTCTGAAAAGAACAACCTTTACCAAATTGAAGAACCACCCACCTGCTATGGGTAAGTTCAACATATTGAAAGT
>NC_090754.1:73741891-73744391 GCF_036898095.1 Palaemon carinicauda
AAAAAAGCACATTGGTCACTAGCACAGATATTTAAGCATTAACTGTAAACACAATTGTAATACCCTTTAGTACCATAATAAACAAAAATCTGATAGGCTTTTTTTTTATGCTTGGGAATGCAAAGCGCTTTTGCAAGCTCCGAGCGTGAGCTTTCACATGCTCCAAATAGCATCGGTGCCACCTCCCATTACGAAGCGTAAATATTTGCACCAACTCTTGCATTAAACAGGTGACATTTTTCTACTCATCTCAAAAGAGAGAACACCGTTCTAAATAAAGTTGTGTCGCTATGACAGCAGGAGAGAGTCGGCTTTCCCAAAAACAGTACTTGATTAAAGGCAATGTGTAGCGTCACTAATTTTGAATTTGTTCTTTAGATACTCTCTTATATCAACGTTATTCTTTATATATTGGTGCAGCATCTTTATACAGAGTGATACGCCTATAGCATTATCATTACCAGGGTTGTTACTTTTCGTTATCACCTTAGGATTATTATTGAAATTATTATCATTATGAGAGTAAATCATTATTATGAAAATTATTGAAATTATTATCCTCCAAACTATGAAAATT
This sequence comes from Palaemon carinicauda, assembly GCF_036898095.1. Classification (NCBI taxonomy): domain Eukaryota; kingdom Metazoa; phylum Arthropoda; class Malacostraca; order Decapoda; family Palaemonidae; genus Palaemon; species Palaemon carinicauda. The sequence goes on from NC_090754.1 coordinate 73,742,469, forward strand.
TTAATTATTATTTAAATATTAACTTTAATAATCTTAATAATTAGAATTATTTCTCTAATTTTCATAATAACAATAATTCTAATTCTAATAATTCTAATAACAAGGTCTTGAAATTAATTTTTCTTGATTTTACTATCTTTTTTATTTTATGATAATAGTTGATTTATTAAGCAAATAGATGATTATTTCATATTTCGTTAGTGGCACACCTAACAAGCATACATATTCGCACTCATTGATATTGTACTTTTGAATGTTAGATACTACATATGCATACATACCATCATACATACAGACATATGCATGTGTAACACATACATTTATATACATAATGGCTGATGAAACCACTGTAGGATCTCAAGTCCTTAACGTGAAATTGGTATCAAGGGCGTGTGCAATTAATAACTTAATCATACAATAGTTGCTGGGTAAACTCCTGTGCTGACTTAGTTAAGGATAATAGAGTACACATATAACAAAAATAATCGCAAAAGGCTTACATGTTACCAAAGCACACACTAATATTCATCGTCAAACCCGCTTTGAATTTATACATAGGAAAAAGCATTAGGTGACAAAAAAGATTAGACAAAATTTGATTTTCCAATTTTCATACTCCTTTGCAAATCATTTGTATAGGTTTTTAAATGCAGAAAGAGTGATGTAGGTTTTATAGTTGATATTATTCCTGCTGTTACCGAGATGTGGAATGATCTTCCTAATCGGGTAGTTGAATCAGTAGAACTTCAAAAGTTCAAAGTTGGAGCAAATGTTTTTTTTGTTGACCAGGCTGACATGAGTTTTTTATAGTATATATATGACATATCTGTTTTTGACGTTGTTAATAGTTTATATAGGACATATCTGTTTTGACGTCGTTACTGTTTCTAGAGTGATATATTGTTAATTTATTCTCATCTTTTATTTATTTCCTTATTTCCTTTCCTCACTGGGCTATTTTTCCCTATTGGAGCCCTTGGGCTTATAGCATCTTGGTTTTCCAACTAGGGCTGTAGCTTGGCTAATAATAATAATAATAATAATAATAATAATAATAATAATAATAATAATAATAATAATAATAATAATAATAATAATATAGATTGTGAAGACTCTATTGTATAATTGTTACGTATAATTTTATTCTTGCTAAAATTTGGGATAATATAGCAACACAAATTTCCCTAGGTATTACATTAATTGAAATGTTTCGCATTTTGTTGAATCTACTTTTTACCCTTTTCACATGCCATGTTTATATCAGATTCCCTCGTGCGTGTTGGATCACCATGAATAAAGTTTCCGCTGTAGGATTTTTATCAAATTTATCTGTAACACCCTTTGTATATTAATTTCTGTATTAAGGTCAAATATATTTAACGTTTCTTTATAAGCTTCATGCTTGATAAATGAATTATAATAATATCAATCTCTTCTATATTTTACAATCATTGGGCAAATTCTATATACACGAAAAATTAATTTCAAGAGTGGCAGTATATTGTACGTTTTGCACCTTAGTTTTTTTATATTATGATGTTGGAATATCTTTATTTACATTGATACCATTTTGCCACGATCTACTTTTATGTAATGGGAATAGTTTTTTTTAATAATATGAATTATAGTTTAAAATTAAATCACACTGCATAATATGTACTCGTTGACATCAGAGATAAATTCTGCCTTGTACCTAAGTTAATTAAATCTGGCGAGGTGATGCCATAGAGTTTTTGTCAACGGCTGTAAATTTAGACAATTTAAAGAACCTCTCTCTCTCTCTCTCTCTCTCTCTCTCTCTCTCTCTCTCTCTCTCTCTCTCTCTCTCTCTCTCTCTCTCAAGTTTTTAATGTGCTCCTTTTTTTTCTTGATCTATGTTTATGTCACTAAAACAGAATAAAATGGAGGAAAATTAATAGCTCT
>NC_090754.1:73749391-73764391 GCF_036898095.1 Palaemon carinicauda
ATCAACGCGTCAGGTCTCAAAATCGTGTCCGTTTGAAAAGGTACTTTACCTTTAGAGTCCTTAAAATTCCCAGTAAATCACACACACACACACACACACATATATATATATATATATATATATATATATATATATATATATATATATATATATATATATATATATATATATATATATATTTCAACCTCTTTATGACCTTAAGTGTTACAACATGGCCAGCCAGAGCTACTACACATTACCTGCTTCATTCAGCTAGAATTAGATGCAATCTATCCACCTCGAAATTTGCTATTTTACTTTGTCATCTCTTTACTCACCACACCTACATCAATTGTTATTACCTCCCCAACGAAGTTGGGAGGAGGTTATGTTTTCTTCGCTGTTTGTCTGTTTGTTTGTATGTGAACATGTCCATTTGTTTGTGTGAGAACAATTTCCTCGCCACAATTTACTCATAGACTAGTGAAACTTTCAGAGATTAATTATGTCGATACATGTAAGGAATTCAATTTTGAAAGTCCTAGGTCAAAAGTCAAGGTATAGGAAAAGGTCGTTTGAGTGTGAACAACTTCCTGGCCGCAATTGTACTTATAGAGCAATGAAATCTTCAGGGATTAATTGTTATGTTGAAAGTCCTAGTCAAAGGTCAAGGTCGAGTAATACGTCGTTTGTGTTTGAACAACTTCCTGACCACAATTTTACTCAGAGCAGTGGAACTTTCAGGGATTAATTGTTATGTTCAGACGAGAAGTGATTCAATTTTGAAAGTTCTAGGTTACAGGTCAAGGTCGAGCAAAAACTCGAGAAATAAGATGCCGTGGTGGAGAACTGCGCTCTACTGAGTTCCCCTCTAGTTTTACCGATATTTTCCCACAAATTCACCATATCTTTAAAATCAAAAGTTCCACCAATGGTAGCAATTAAGAGCCGAAGGAATATTCTACCATAGGTCAAAGGTCACTTTTGTTTTCCTTTCATTAATACTGTACTTTTAAAATCAACGATAGCTACTCCCTTCTATCAAACAACTAAATAAAAATATTTCAACAATCTTTACGGAATTTCAACATCCAATTACTTCCAGACTTTCATTTTACAAAATAGTTTTTCATCCAAAATCAAAAAATATAGTTCAACATTCACAGGAAAATCTAAACCAAATAGAAGTTCTAAATTCTCTCCATCCTCAAAATCAACTTCAATCCCCCAGATAACCTACAAAAAAAAAAAAAAAAAAAAATGGATGAACCCATTTTTTTGTTGAATAAAAAAACCAAGTAAATCATACTCGTCTCCATTACTAACAAAAAATATACAAATACTCTTATAAAACATATATCATTTTAGCTATAGCAAAAAAAAAAAAATCATATTTGTGTCTCGTTCTAACAAAAAATATTAAAATCCTCCCCCCCCAAAAAAAAAAAAAATAAATAAATAAAAGTAACGAAAAAAAGCACCGCTTTATGTCAATGAGGAAAAAAATGCAAATATAAAATGCGAGGCACGAAGGGTACAACCGCAAGCGTATAAAAAAATCATTACTTTCAAGCAGGTCGACCTTTGTTTCAAGTTGCCAATATCCCCCCAAACCCCCTCCTGAACAAGAATTATCTTTTCTCTTTTGTTTCTCTTTGTGTGTACTTGCCTGAGCGCGCGCATTGGGTGGGGGAGGAGGGGAGCAATGGAGGAGTAGGAGGGAGAAGATGGAAACACGGGTTTTATTGAAGAAAGAAGTCTTGAACAACGTCTTTGTTTACTGAAGCTGGCTCGAGTCTGCTTTTTTTTTTTTTTCTCCCCAACTCGACCTCTCCTCCTAATTTGTCTCGTGGGTGTATTTGTAATATTTGAAATTATCATTATGTAGTCTACATCAGTTCTTGTGCTGAAGCACAATATATATATATATATATATATATATATATATATATATATATATATATATATATATATATATATATATATATATATATATATCACACACACACACACACATATATATATATATATATATATATATATATATATATATATATATATATATATATATATATACATATATACATACATACTCAATGGGTTACATACTACATACACAAAACATTCAATTTACAATAATTAAAAGAAAATTGTCTGTGATTGGTAACTATAATCATAACTTACGTCAAGTAAAATCTTTACTATATACAAAAGAGATCATTATGTAATAGCGTAATTATGTTTGGTCACTTTTCGAAATTAATAGGTATTCAGATTGAAAATTAGTTATAGTTTTTAAAGTTTATATGGGATATATTTATTTTAATGTGGTTACTGTTCTTAAAATATTTTATTTTTCTTTTTTTCCCTTTCCTCACAGGGCTATTTTTCCTGTTGGAGCCCCTGGCCTTATAGCATCCTGATTTTCCAGCTAGGGTTGTAGCTTAGCAAATAACAATAATAATAATAATAATAATAATAATAATAATAATAATAATAATCTGTAAGTCTAAAGTGAAAATAATTTTCCCTATTGGTATTAGTTTAAAAATTTTATTTTCTCTTTGATATAGAAACACGAAATATGGGAGAAATGATTATAAAAGAAACTGATCCCAGCGATGGAAAACTTACACTTGTAAATGCAGACACAATATTTAACCAAAGTTCCCCAAGACCAGTTTTTTTTTTTTTTTTTTTTTTTTTTTTTTTTTTTTTTTTTTTTTTTTTTTTTTTGAGGGGGGAGGGAATCGCCTTTCCATGTCCAGTCAATTAAGTAGAGAAAGTGTAAAAGGAAATTGCTACAATATTGAGGGCTCCAACAGGGAAAACACCCAGAGAGGAAGGAAAAAAATAAAAAACTAAATATAAACTATGAATTGAAAATATAAATAAATTTCAAAATACGTTAAGATGAATATCAACATAATAAATGCCGTATACAAACTATGAAACGCGACTTAGTCACACTGTTTGAAAGAAAAGCATTCACAAAAAGCTGGAACTTCTGAAGTTTTACTGATTCAACGGTCGGATAAGGAAGACCAATCCCTGATCTAGTAACAGCTGGTATAAAACTTCTAGATTGCTGTGCAGTATGAAGTTTTATAACGGAGAACAAAATACTGTTGGATTAACTGTATTTTAGTACTACCTACTGGGTGGTACACTCTAGTAAGATCTGAATGCCAAGGTGGTTAGAATTATGAAAAATCACGTACAACGCGAACGAAGACCTAACTAAACGACGCTGCCAGAGATTTATGTCCAGATCCGGGATAAGGAATCTATTAGTCCGATGAGAGTCAGCATCTGGTATAATGAAAGAATTAAAATATTTCCTCAAGATAGATGGATTTTTTGAGGACCTTGTTTTCAAACATGGGTGGTTGGGAATTAGTGGATCACCTGTCGGATTCCTGTGAATTATTGAGTATCATATATTAAAAAGTAATTAATAAAGGGGCTACAGCGACTACAGGCATGTAACCTTTCCTTGGTGTTCCTCAAGGTGGCGTTCTTACCCCAATAATTTTATTGTTATGTATGTACGAATGATTTGGGGTTTGACATTCAAAATAATTTTCTTACTTATGTCGATTATGCTGTTCTATTTATATCGATTCTCTCTTGTGGGGAAAGGCTCTGGTGGCTGAATCTTCTAAAAGAGATCTAGTTAAAATTACCACATATAAATTATAGGTCTATGAAATATAATTAAAACCCAAATCTCTTCATAGAGTGTTTCATTTTTAAATCAAATTTCACTGATTACAAAGATCATAGGTGTCGTTGGTTAAAAATTCATTGCTGAAAACATCTGGTCTACCTCTTCTTCAATTGTGAAAAAAAGAAAAAAAAATCTGATACTGAATCTATCAAGACTTTTGGAAATTATTTTATTATCGGGAAATTTTTTAATTCTTTTATTATAAAATTTCATAAATGTTAATCTCCTGTTTGGTCCTAGAAGCTAAGATTCTCCTGAAATTGTCAGATAAAAAATGGAGACAATTTTTTTAACAGTTGATCTTGGCAATGTTGCAAACTGAAATAATTTTTCATACCTCAAAGTACCTATTACATTTGAGTATTTCCAAACTATACCCAACAGATATGCATTTTAACAATTAAACTATAAATCAAAATTCCAAATAAAATATAGAATACGATAAGTTTCAACATGAAAACAAATCTCAAATCGTCACCCTCATAAACTAACTGCCTAAGTCATTTTCTCCACTTGTTGAGAAATAAAAAAAAACCTTCTCATTTCCTAATACTTTATATCATTGTATTGAGCTTCAATTAACAAATTCTAATTCACAAATTCTTCTGCTAAAAATTTGTGAATTGAAATTCAAGACAATGATATAAAGAATTAGGAAATGAGGTTTTTTTTTTTTTTTTTTTTTTTTTTGAGTTCCCAACAAGTGGGGAAAATGACTTAGGCAATTAGTTTATGAAGGTGACGATATACAAACTATGAAACGAGACTTGTCACCCTCTTCGAAAGAAAAGCATTTGGTAGGTAGTAGGTTGGCCAGGGCACCAGCCACCCGTTGAGATACTACCGCTAGAGAGTTATGGGGTCTTTTGACTGGCCAGATAGTACTACATTGGATCCTCCTCTCTGGTTACGGTTCATTTTCCCTTTGCCTACATACACACTGAATAGTCTGGCATATTCTTTACATATTCTCCTCTATCCTCATACACCTGACAACACAGATTACCAAACAATTCTTCATCACCCAAGGGGTTACTGCACTGTACTTGTTCAGTGCCACTTTCCTCTTGGTAAGGGTAGAAGAGACTCTTTAGCTATGGTAAGCAGCTCTTCTAGGAGAAGGACACTCCAAAATCAAACCACTGTTCTCTAGTCTTGGGTAGTGCCATAGCCTCTGTACCATGGCCTTTCACTGTCTTGGGTTAGAGTTCTCTTGCTTGAGGGTACACTCGAGCACACTCTTCTATCTTATTTCTCTTCCTCTTGTTTTGTTAAAGTTTTTATAGTTTATATAGGAGATATTTATTGTTGTTACTCTTCTTAGAATATTTTATTTTCCTTTTTTCCTTTCCGCACTGAGCTATTTTCCCTGTTGGAGCCCCTGGGCTTATAGCATACTGCTTTTCCAACTAGGGTTGTAGCTTAGTAAGTAATAATAATAATAATAATAATAACAAACTGGAACTTCTGAAGTTCCACCAAAGTTCCAACACTCCACATTAGGAAGATCATTCCTCAATCTGGTCACAGCTGGAATAAAACTTCTAGATTGCTGTGCAGTACTGAGTTCTATGATGAAAAACACAAGGCCGTTCGAATTAACTGTATATCCACCACTACGCACTACAGTAGATGGTACAGTCTAGAATGATCTGAATGCATAGGCAGTCAGAATTACGAAAATTCACATACAACACGCAAAGTTTTTGTCCAACAAATTAAGATGAGAGTTGGGAGCTGTGGTAAAATGAAAGAATTAAAACATTTCCTCAGAGATAAATGGATTTATTGAGGACCTTGTTTTTAAACAGATAGATGGGAATTGGTAGATCGTCTGTCGCATTCCAGTGAATTTTAAAATAGTAATTGATTGATGATGGACACTACAGCGACTACAGGCATGTAGACTTCTGTTTTCTAATGTATTTTATCAAGCCTCTTCTTTGGTGTTCCTCAAGTTGGTGTTCTTGCCCCAATAATTGTATTGTTACATACAAATGATTTGGGATTTGATATTCAAAATAATTTTGTTGCTTATGCAGATTATGCTGTTCTGTTTCATCGACTAATTAAGATTACCACATGTTGTAAATTACGGGTGATGAATATAAAACCTAATGAAACTCAAAGAGAATGACAAATTTACTTCGTAGGTCTATGAAACATAACTCAAACCCAAATCTTTTCATTGAGTGTTTCTTTTTAACAAAATTTCGCTGATAACAAAGATTATAGGTGGTGTTGATTAAAAATTATTTGTTGAAAACATCTGGTCTCCCACTTTAAAAGAAAGAAAAAAAAATATACTGGGTCTTTCAAGATTTTTGGAAACTAATCTAATATCGGGAAGTTTTGTTATTCTTGTATTCTAAATTGTGATAAATGTTCTCTGTTTGGTCCTAGACAGGTAATCTCACCTAAATATGTCGGATAAAATATTGAGACAATTAATCTTTCAACTACTGATCTTGGTAGTCTTGCATACTGTATTAATTTTTCATACCTCAAAGCACCTATTACGTTTGAGTAATCCCAAAACTCTACCCACTTCATATGCAGTCTAATCACTTGAAATGCAGTTTGATCTGAGATCCGTCCTTTCTTTAGGGGGTTCAATGCCTCGCAGTTTTCGAGAAACTTTATTCCTGATGTAAACAAACTGTGGAATACTTTCCATTATATTTTAGCTGAATCTTTGGAGCTTCAGAAGTTCAAAATTAGTGTAAAATCTCTTTATTGAGCAAGTTGACAGGAGTCCATTGTATGAAATCTAATCCTTGCTTATTCCACTTTGTATTTTACTATTTACATCCTAAACGCAGTTAATTTTTTCTTCTTAATTATTTGGGAGGTAGCATTCAGCTTTTCCAAATAAGTAGACAGCATGGATAATAATAACAATGATACTAATAATAATAATAATATTAATAATAATAAAATAATAATAATAATAATAATAATAATAATAATAATAATAATAATAATTATAATAATTAGTACGGTTTAAAGGTTTAAGTTTTAAAGGCCGTTCATGAATGGCAGAGGCAAGGAACAGTGACATTACCCTATCATACCGGACAATGCCCTAGAGACACCATATTAAACCCAAGCTAGGACTAAGGGGGGCCAGGCAATGGTTGCTGATGACTTCCTCCCCCCCCAAAAAAAAAACCATCCTTAGCTCACAAGGGTGGTGAGGATGCAGAGACTAAAGGAACTAACAAATTTGAGCCAGTGTGGCGATCACCAGACAGGGACGTTACCACATATCTTCATAGTCTAAAATATTTAAGGAAATTCTTAGATTTTATTTATTTGCAAAACCTTTATAGGGAACGTGAATAAATAACTTGAGAAAAAAAATTAGAAAATCAATAGTTTCTTCATGTCTTTCGGCTGTGTATACATAAAAAGAAATACTCTCTCTCTCTCTCTCTCTCTCTCTCTCTCTCTCTCTCTCTCTCTCTCTCTCTCTCTCTCTCTCTCTCTCTCTCTCTCTCTCATTAACTGTGTACAGAAACATTATAAGGCTGAGAGCTTTTAATGGCATCGCATTCATACAGAAAAACGTATATGTACATGTAAGTATGTATGCATGTATGTATGTATGCATGTATATGTATATATACGAGTCTATATGTGTATATAACGGATTTTGAGCGAAGCGAAAAATCTATTTTTGGGTGAGATAGCCATGTCGTCCTGATGGAAGTTCCTATAGGGTAGCTTCCTAGGGTATATTACAACTACGGCGATATTCCCAGAGAATTTACCTTAAGGTACCAGAATTCTAACTCCTGGAGCGAGTATCCCTCGTGAAAGGGATATCGCGACATATCAGAGGACGTATTCTAGACACGTCACATGGCAATCTACGACCTGAACAGAGATTCGTCTCGTAGGAGGGAGATTGACGAGATACGAATTCGGGGAAAAAAAAGGGGAGCTGCTCCCAAGGCTTCCCTATCCCCCGATTCGTATGCGTGCCTGGCGCCAATCCTGGCGCCATCTGTATTCCTTGTAGCGTACACGAGGTGCTACAGATACTGTATGTAGGGAGGGGTCCTACAGCCCTTTCTTAGAAAGGCAAGGGCGGGTCCATCAGGACGACATGGCTATCTCACCCAAAAATAGATTTTTCGCTTCGCTCAAAATCCGTTTTTTGGGCTCAAGCCATGTCGTCCTGATGGAAGTGTACCAGAGCATTACTGTATCTGTGGATTCTCAGAACGTGCCGTACTCCCCGGAGGTAATTTTTTCCCGGTCGACTAGACCTAGAGACCTAAGATGTTACCGTTATACATCTTTTCAACTAACTATAAACTATGTTAGAGCTTCCTGCCCCCTACAGGGAAGAGTCCTACTAGACTCTGGAAAAGTCTCGAAGAGTACATATATCTATGTACGAATACCAGGCAAGCTAATATAGTGGTCTCGCCCTATATTAAGTAAAGCATAGTTTGTAAAGGACCACTGCGTCAATATGAAATATCGACCGGTTTTCCGCACAATACTTGTATTGGCCAAAGGTTTTATATCCGCATAGGAGGAAAACCAATGCAACATAGCTTGCATAAAGGAACAATTCTATTAGAATTATCCCAGATAAGGTACATAGAATGAATGCTCAATTATACCAGTAAATTGACACAGGTGAAGGAGACGCAAGGTTCTCAAGAACCAGATTATTGACAGGCAATAAATAGACAGGTTAACCACAATATATATATATATATATATATATATATATATATATATATATATATATATATATATATATATATATAAGAGGATAACCCAAAACTTTAAGCATAAGTATGATAGTAAACAGGGCTTGTTTGTCTGAAAGAAAAACATTAGATGCCACTTTTTAAGATACCGAGGTATCAAAGTCATAAAAGCCTGTATTACAAATCAATGACATTAGCGTTAGAAACGCTCGGCACACATGTCTGCACTTATGCTAGGTTCACCTTCGGAAATGGAACAGTCTGGATGGGCAACACAGTGCCCTCACTTAGTTTGTAGTACAGTATGTAACTACACACTCACCCTGGAATTAATCGTCCCAATTAAGACCACTGTTCCTCGCAGAGTTAAACAGTAGGGTTAACACCGCGACCCACTGCTACCACAGATCTCTTTTAGTTCCTCTACTTGCTTCGCATAGTGGCGAAAGAACACTCTGGAAGACTTCCAGCCAGTGTATGAACGGAGATGTTCAAAATCCATGCAATTAAAGAAATTTAAGAATGAGGCAACTTTCCTCGGATCGTGACCTGCGGGTGTATTGTCAGGATCCGCTCTGCGAATAAAATATGTGATTTTTGCTCTGAGTTGATTCAGAGATAAATTTGAGCCTGATGTTTCTCCCCTGAATAGTTGACCACCCTTGAAGTCTGAAGTTCTATGAAGATAGACCTTTAGGCATTCTACTGGACATAGAGATGCATCTTCTTTCAGAGGGCAGATTCTCCAGGGACCCCACCTGTTGGTGGGTAACTCATTCTTGGCGAGAAACGTAGGATCCGGAAACAGGTTCAGTTCTTCCCCATCCAGGAACTGAACACGACCTGCCTCTCTCGAGAGGCTACAATTTCACTAACCCTGGCCCCGGACGCGAGTGCAAATTAGGAAAATAACTTTTTGTGTCAAATCCTTTAACGCACATTCTTCATTGCTCAACAGAGAAGCGAAATGAAGAACTTGTCTAAAGACCATGAAATGGGCTTTGGAGGTGCTGAAGGTCTGAGCCTAGCACAGGCTTTCGGGACTTTATTAAAGATCTCGTTACCTAGGTCGACCTGGAAGGCATATAGAATGGGTCTTGTCCAAGCAGACTTACACGCTGAAATCGTGTTCGCTGCCAACCCTTGACCATGGAGGTGGGGAAAAAAGATAAGCAGAAGTCTGTCAAGATCTCCTGCGGAATCTTCGCCTTGACAAAAGGCCACCCATTTTCTCCAAGATGACTCATATTGCCTTCTAGTAGATTTGCATTTATATTCCTCAATGAAGTCTATACTGGCTTTCGAAATCCCGAAACGCTTTCTCACCGCTAGGGAGAGAAAATCATGAACTGCAGGGTCCGGGTTTTCTGTAATGAAGCGCAGACAGTTGACTTCTGGACTCGCTGGGTCAGAACTGGATCTGGTAGTGGTACAAACTTCAGCTACAGTTCCAATGCCAGGAGGAACCACACGCTGTTCGGCCACTTGTGGGCCACTATTGCCGCTACCCTTTGAAGGATCTCAGTTTGTTGAGGACCCTCAACAGAAGGTTGTGAGGAGGGAACAGATAAATCTTGGACCATCTGTTCCAGTCGAGGGACATCGCGTCCACTGCTTCCGCTAAGGGGTCCTCGTACGGGGCACGTACAGGGGCAACTTCTTGTTGTCTTTCGTCGCAAAGAGGTCTATCTGCAGTTCTGGGACTGATTCAGAATGAAGGAGAATGATCCTGCGTCTAAGGACCATTCCGACTCTATCGGTGTGAACCTGGATAGAGCGTCCGCTGTCACATTGCGGACTCCTTGAAGGTGAACTGCCGACAGGTACCACTTCTTCTTTTCCGCCAATCGGAAGACGGCCAACATCACCTGGTTGAGAGGTGGTGACCTCGATCCTTGTCGATTCAAGTATCTTACAACTACCTCGCTGTCTATTACCACTTTATGTGGAACGAATGACGCGGGGAGACTTTCTTTAAGGTAAGGAGCACTGCCCTAGCTTCTAGAAAGTTTTATGAGAAAGGTCTTGAATAGCCTGGACCAAGTCCCCTGGACTTTTTTCCGATGAGAGTGACCTCCCCATCCCTCCTTTGAGGCGTCTGAGTGAATCGTCACCGACGGGGGAGGTGGCTGAAGAAGAACCTGACTTCTTTAGATGTCTGGCTTGGGACCAAGGCCTGAGAAGAGTACTTAGCCGAAGCGGCTGGTCTTCTCAGATCTCTTCACGCGTTTGATGCATAACTTCTCCAAACTCCGATTGCATCCTTTAGCTGTGCTCTTAGCACTGGGTCTGTCACCGAAGCAAACTGGAGAGAGCGCAGTACTCTCTCCTGCTCGTGTCTTGATATCCTTTCGGAATCTTGAAGTCTCTTGACAGAACCCGCTATCTCCTTCCTTTTCTTCGCTGGGGTGGAGAAACGGTGTGACAAAAGGTCCCAGTGGATCTTAGCCACTGGAACTTTTGAGATGGAGAAAGTCGAGACTTTTTCTGTTGATCTTGAAGCCTAGGTACTCTAGGAACTGGATCACTGACTGGAAGCTTGCAAGCATTCTGTCTCGGATGCTGCCCACACCAACCAGTCGTCCAGGTAGGCTACTACCTGAATTCCCTTTAGGCGAAATTGTTTGAGAGCTACGCTCGCAAGCTTCGTAAAAATCCTTGGGGCTATGTTTAGCCCGAATGGCATGGCTCCGAAGGCGTATAGTCTTCGCTGTAGCCTGAACCCTAGGTAGGGGGAGAGTCGATGGCTAATTGGAATGTGCCAGTAGGCATCTGACAAGTCTATAGAGACGGAATATGCCCTCTTGGGCAGTAAGGTCCTTATGTGTTGCAGTGTTAGCATTTTGAATTTGCAATTCACTATGAACTTGTTAAGTGGCGACAAGTCCAGAATGACTCTGAGCTTTTCCGAGTCTTTCTTGGGAACACAAAACAGCCTCCCTTAGAAATTGATGGGCTTCACCCTTTTTCTCCAACCGTTCTTGAACGTACTCCTCCATAACGGGGGTGGAGTGTTGGAAAAACCGAAGGTACGGGGGTGGAGTGCTGTACCAGCTCCCGCCCAATCCATTCTTGAGTAGGCTGTGGGCCCAGGGATCGAAGGTCCACCGATCCCGAAATTTCAGAAGTCTCCCTCCTACCGGTATCACCTCACTTGGACTGCCGTCCTGAGGTCTTGCCTTCCTGACCACGACCACCCCTGAATCCCCTTCCCCTTGAGGGGCGTCTAGACGAGCCTCTGGCTGCTCCTCTAGGCTTTGCTCGGAAGGAAGTAAGACTGCCCTTCGAACGCTGGGGTGAATGCCGTGGACTGTGTCGACACGGCCTGGGGTACCCACTGAAAGGTGGTCGGGGTTTGTGCCACGATCTGGGGCACTGGGGGCAATGGCAATTGCAGTTGCTGTTGCTGTCTAAGAGGCTTGGCTGGCCGAGACGGTAGCCTAGTCCTCATAGTCTTCCTCTTTGGTTGAGGACCCTCATCCGGGGAAGACTTTCTTTTGATAGCCAGGTCCCACTTCTGGAGAAGGTTTCTATTCTACAAGGTGGCTTTATCAAAAACTTCTTTGACCAAGTCGGTAGGGAAAAAGGTCTTTTCCCCAAATGTTGGAGGAGATTAGTTTCTTTAGCTCGTGCCTCACTGTAGCCGAGGTAAACACGAACTCCCTACAAGCTATCCTTGCCTTGACGAAGCCATAAAGGTCCTTCGTCACTGTGGCCAGATGAGGCTTGGCCACTACCATGAACATTTCATGGACCTTGGGGTCACTTGCCATCGTCTCGAGAGTAGTCTGAAGAGACATTGAGGTAGTCAGTCTTTCTTTTGTATCGAACTCACTTCGCAAAAGAAAGTCAGACAGCTTAGGGAGGTCCTTGCCGAACTGACGTCCGGCAATATCAGCCTCCAACTTTCCCACTTAGAACGTAAGATGGACGTCCTTCCAATCTTTGTGGTCCATAGGCAGGGCCAGCGACAAGGGTTTACACTCCTCTAGGGAGGGGCAAGACTTGCCGGCCTCGATTGCTTTTAGTACAGCCAGAAACCCTTTCTGTAAAAGGGGGAAGGCTCTAGTAGGCAAGGACACAAAGGAAGGGAGCTTCCTATTCAATGCAGCTACCTTTGAGTTAGAGAAGCCCCTCTCTTTCATCGAAGATGAAAGTAGAGCTTGAGCCTTAGCATGGTCATCACTATGACCTCCTTCGGCTCTGCCTCCTCCTTTGAAGCTGGTTCCTTCCTCTGCCGGACATAACAGTCCGGATATGGTGCCTTGCTGGGCCAGAATTCCACCCTCCAGGGGAACTGAGCCCAGCATATCCGAGATGACGATCTTTCCAGTCGTCATCGACATGTGCTCAGCATACCTCCATGGGTTAGCATCCGAGCACAAAGGAAGGTCTTTCACATTGAGCTTTTCTGGGGCCCATGTGATTCTGCAAGGCACTGCATTCGCAGTTCCATTGCAGCCGCCTTCTCCTGATTCTCCTTCTGCATTTGTTGGATCATTCCAACAATAGAAGAGAGGGCCTGTCCCAGCTCTACTGGGAGACCGGCCGATGTAGAGGGACTTGAACTTCATCCTGGGCTTCTGCAAGGAGGTCTTCCTCCTGACCCCCGTCCACATCAGATATCCTGTCATTTAGCTGGATGTCTTGCATCGCGACCGCGACTTCAGCATCCACCTGGATCTGAACTTAGGGGATCTCCTCTTGAGGCTGGGGAATCACTACATCAGCTGATGCCTTATCGAAAAGATACGCCCTCATCTTCTCACTTGGAAGATAAGGGCCAGAAGTGTACTTTTGGAAGCCCCTTACCCAGGTACGAAGCTTCTTCCTAGCTATTTAAATGTCTCATTAATCAGGTTAGTGCACACAGTACATACCTGAGGGTCCCAATACCGGAGATCATCCTTGGAGACAGCGTATGCTGCGTGTCTCCTACAAAACTCATGTCCGCAGAGGTTCTTGCTGCTGACATTGCAGAAAGCACTTCCCCACTTCGGAGTGTCCTTCTGTAAAGAGAAGAAATTTCCATGAGTATCAAGTGAACTATGTATCACTGGATATGCATAGTATAGCATAACAATTCAGAAATTAAAGACACACACTTGTGTTTCCCTCACAACCCATTGCTGCAGCCTTCCAGATAATAAAATCAAAATGGTTTATCTCTACTAGAGTAACCAGTGCAAAGTTTCCAGAGGAAACAGGTGGAGCTCACACCTAGGCAATGATTTTAAAATCCGGGATAATAGACAGGGAAGAACTCTGCTTCTTGTCTGAAGGCAACAGCAAAGGGCCGTGCAAGAAAACACAATAGTGTTAGAAGATACAGTGCTGTACCTAAACTTTTACTATAGTTTTCTTCTTACTGTATATGCTATACAGAAGAATACTAGTACAGTATAGGAGGATGTGTGCCGGCCTGCCTTTGCCGGCCGGCACACACCACAATTAGCTTTAAAGTATACTACTTAACAGCTATAGGGCAGCAGCCCTCTGGTTCAAATGCCTGTGCTGGCGGCAGCAGCTGCCGGCCAGCAACAGCCAGTGTTGGCCGGCAATGATTGCCGGCCAGCAACTACACAAGGTAGCACCCAGCTGCCGGCCACACTCTTGGTGACCGGCAGACAAGGACTGCCATAAGCCGGCCGGCAAAGGTACAAGACCGATGCCAGCCGGCAGCAAAAGAACCAGAAGACTACACCTGCCCGGCTGCCGGCCTCATAGGCCGGCAGCCGGGACAGGTACAGCACTAGAAGAAAATAGAATGGATGCCGGGATAAGAGTGTACACAACCCCCCAAGCCCGGCAACCGAAAGAGTGCATATAAGGAAGGGGAGAAACTTAATTCAGGCTTCCTTGACCAATGCCGTCCGGCTCTGCCGGCAGGCATGGATGAGGGACCAAGAGAGGTCCGGGCAGCACTCGAAAACATAAGACCCTTGCCGTCCAGCATCTCTGCCGGCCGGCAATGGGCTTAGTCAATTCCACATCCCAACCTATACTAGGTCCAGAAGTAGAATGACATACAGTACAGTAATACCCCTGCCGGCCAGCTCTGCCGGCCGGCAAGGTACAGTACAGTAATGGCTAGGCCATTACGGAGATAGAGGGGGAAGGGACAAGAGGGTCCTGCCAACCTTGCTTTAGTGACAGATCACCCGCAGCCAAGAACTTTGTCTTAGCCTAAGGGAGATCTAAGGGAAAGGGCCAGCACAGTAGTATAATACCTGCCAGCTTCCAGAGCACCAAAGCAAGGAAGGCGTTGCTACTCCCAAGGGAAGATTTTATCCTCCCCGAGAACAGCAACAGGACTTAGTCTGGTCGATCACACAAGAAGGAATCATAACTACAGAAACCTTCGATAGTGACCTAAGGGAGCTAAGCTCCCTTTGTAAGTGTTAGGTCAGCGAGGGAGACTCTGCCCCAAGCCAGACAACACGGACTCAGACTAAAAACTCTGTTGTTCTGTCCCTCTTTGAACCAGACTCTGCTGGAACAGGAAGGTACAGTAACACCCTAGTATAGTTTTATCGAAAATAAATTCGGAAAAAACCACTT
>NC_090754.1:73769391-73774391 GCF_036898095.1 Palaemon carinicauda
CCTACCTTAAAGAATTTTTGCAGATAACCTACGGGCCGACCAAGGTTATGGCCCGTGCCAACAGGAACTGTTGGCTTTAATCCACAACAACAACAACAAAACCCGAGAACAAAAGACTAAATTTATCATAACTCTTTGTGAACTTGATTGTGTTCGATAAGTATAAGTCAGCAATTCGTTCAACATCACTACAAATCTAAATCTATCATTACTCTTTGTGAAATTAAATGTATTTGATAAGAATAAGTTAACCATTTGTTCAACATCACTGCAAAATTTTATCTAACATGAATCATTGTCAACTGGACTGTGTTTAATGAAAATAAGTCAATATCTAATTTATCATAACTCTTCGAGAACTTGACTCTGTTTAATAAGAACAACCCTTATGGAGAAAAGTGCATTCGTTCATCATCACTGCAAAACTTAATATATCATAACTGTGAACTTGACTGTGCATCTGTGAATAATCTACTAAGAGCGACTTAATGTTCCTGTGCGTATTTCTGCCTTAACAAAAGAATTACTTTCTATCCTGAAGCTCTTCCAGTGACGGACCCCCCACCCCCTCCACCACCTGTATCTACGTTAATCTAGAGGTTGGTCCTTCGTATACCATTTTTTTTTATATTGATCCATCGATGTTAAAGGACCAAGGGTGCACACGTTAGAAGGTACACAATGATGAACAGGCCGTTGTATGTAGTGTCTCCTTTTCTATAGTGGGGTAAAAATATACCCTCTTTCTATAAGCCCCAGTACCAGTAATCAAGGAAGTGGTGCCCGAACACGCGCGCACACAAACACACACACACACACACACACACAAACACACACACACACATATATATATATATATATATATATATATATATATATATATATATATATATATATGTGTGTGTGTGTGTGTGTTTTGTGTGTGTGTGTGTGTGTGTGTGTGTGTGTGTGTTTTACCTTTGGCCCTTTTGTTCAGGAAATGGTCTTGATGTCGAAAAGCAAATTTTATATATATATATATATATATGTATATATATATATATATATATATATATATATATATATATATATATATATATATCTACATATATGTATATAGTGTGTGTGTGTGTGTTACTTTACGTTTAAAATTAATAAATAATGTCTTAGTGGCGTCTAAAAATCGATGACATCTATCCGGACAAACCGAGTTCCAGATGGGTTTCAAAATAAGATGAAAAATGAATTTACACTTTCCCATATATTTACTGCCGAGAAGTGTTTCTAACACTTTTACGTGATTTTTCGTCACCAGCAGTCATAGCTAGTCCACTGCAGAATAAATGCCTCATACATGTCTTTCCACTTCTATCTGTGCATGTTCTTTCTATGCCAGTATATACCCACAGATTTCCTTGGCTCGTCAATCCAGTGTCTTCTCTTCCTTCCCCTGATTCGTTTTCAATGTCTAGATACCCATTCTCTTATTCTTAATGTCCATCTATTGTCTGTCAGTTTCCTTATACATCCTGCCCATGTCCATTTCTCTTTCTTATATGTTAGAATATCCTATGTTTCAAGGTTTTGGTAAGGTTCCAAGTTTCTGATGCATTAGTTGATACTGGTAGGACCATGTTATTAAACACTTTTCTTTATGAGGAAGTGGCATTATCCACCTGAAAATGGATGGAGACCTAACATATTTTTCTTGTTTTTAATATCTAAGTGCTTTGACTGTGCTAAAAACAAAAATCCGCTTTCTTTAGCATCTCGTTATACAATCCACATGTTCCCCAGAGAATAATTTAAAAAAAATTTAATTTCTTAGTAATGTTCCTACAATGTTTACAAACGATGTATCTCATAATTAGATAAATCTAATTTTCATAAATCTATTTTACTCTTGGGTAACTGTCCCCTCGAATTGTTAATGTATAATTCTAATTCTTTCACGAAACTGTAAACAAAACATTTCTTCAAATGCATTTCCAACTGCACATCCAGGATTTGTATCGAAACTAAAAATTGTTAATGGCTATCAAAACGAAGGTTAGTTATCAAGGTAGTAGGTTGGCCAGGGCACCAGCAACCCGTTGAGATACTACCACTAAAGAATTATGGGGTCTTTTGACTGGCCAGACAGTACTACATTGGATCCTTCTCTCTGGTTACGATTCATTTTCCCTTTGCCTACACACACACACACACACACACACACCGAATTGTCTGGCCTATTCTTTACATATTCTCCTCTGTCCTCATACACCTGACAACACTGCGGTTACCAAACAATTCTTCTTATTGCACTTTAATTGTTCAGTAGCTACTTAAATTTTTGTTAGGGTAGAAGAGACTCTTTAGCTATGGTAAGCAGCTCTTCTAGGAGAAGAACACTCAAAAATCAAACCATCGTTCTCTAATCTTGGGTAGTGCCATAGCCTCTGTACCATGGTCTTCCACTGTCTTGGATTAGAGTTCTCTTGCTTGAGGGTACACTCAGGCACATTGTTCCATCTTATATCCTATTTCTCTTCATTTTGTTTTGTTAAAGTTTGTATAGTTTATAAAGTGATATTTATTTTGAAATCGTTGCTCTTCTTAAAATATATTTTTCCTTGTTTCCTTCCCTCACTGAGCTATTTTCCCTGTTGGAACCTCTGGGCTTATAGCATCCTGCTTTTCCAACTAGGGTTATGGTTTAGCAAGTAATAATAATAATAATAATAATAATAATAATAATAATAATAATAATAATAATAATAATAATAATAATAATAATAATAACCATTTAATGATCTGGTGACTGAATCTAGGTGAAAGTTGATCCTACATAAATTACCAAAATCATGTAAAAACTGGCGTGATACAGGACAAACCTTCTTTACAAACATACTATTGTTTTGCCAAGACAGTTCGCAGATGTGGACATCAACTTTAATGTTCACCTACAAGTGCACCACCAGGAGAAATGGTAAGATAGCTATGGCATCCGCACCATTAGGGTTTTGCTTTGATCACTGAGATGAGAGCGGGATGCTAGGATGCCGTACCACTACAAACACAGGCGGAACTAAATGAAGTCTGTAGGTCCCAGCCAGGTCACAAGTATGTTATCTTGTGAGGTTGGCTAAAGTTAGGGTAAGTAATACCCATTCTCAGTGCTTCCTGCTCAAACTCATTAGTTCCTTTAGTGTCTGCAACCTCAAAATCCTTGTGAGTCAAGGATGGGGGGTTTGGGGGAACCTAAAGATCTATCTTCTGAGTGATCAGCAGACATTGCCTGACCCTCCCTGGTCCTAGCTTGGGTAGAGATGGGGCTTAGGAGCTAATCATATGTATATATGGTCAGTCTCTGGGGCATTGCCCTGCTTGCTAGTGCAATGTCACTGTTCCTTACCTCTGCCATTCAAGAGCGGCTTTAAACCTTTAAATTGGACTTTATTGTAATCCCAAGTAACTAAACCAAATTCCCAATTGAATTTTTAAATTCTTGAAAATGGATAAATTTCTCTCGATATTCCATCCGCAAACCCTCCAGTGGTAATGCAGCTGGCTATTGTGATATTTACAGTTATGTTTAATGTTTATTGCTAAATATTTGCAAGACTGGAGGGAGAGAGATAACGCAATCAGACCATTGAAATAGAGTGTGAGCGTCATCGCCTCAATAAAAGAAGATTTTATAGTAGTGTCTGCAGGGAATGTTCAATGTGCCTCGCCACTATTTGATAATATAAAGCAACCCATTTCTACTTCTACCCTCTTATTATTTAATTCTCCGTTGATTAATTCATAATATCATATAAGCATTTTTATCGTGGGAGTTAAATGGCAGGACGTGATTAAAAATGAAACTATAAGAGAGATTACTCGAGTGCCATATGTGGATGAGATCATAATGAGGGGTAGATGGAGATGGTTTGGGCATGCTCTTCGCACTCCTCAAGAGAGATTAGTTCACCAAACGTTCATCTGGGCTCCACAAGGCACTAGAAGAATTGGAAGACCCAGGCCTACATGGCCGAAGACTATGAAGCGTGAAGTAGATGATGAATGGAGAATTATTGATATAAAAGCTCAAGATAGAGACGACTGGCAAAGTCTAACCGAACCTCTTTGCGTCAATAGGTGTAGGAGGAGGTGATGCTGGTGAGTTTCCTCTTGGCCTTATAAAAGATCAATTCATGTATAAATGATCCGCGCGATTAAAAAAAAAAAAAAAAAAAAAAAGGTATGTCTCCTCACCAGGTCGCGTTTAATTTCTATCGTATTTCAGGCCAAAAGTGCTCATAACCAAACACCTGGAGACTCCCCCAAATAATATCATTTTAATAATAGCAGCGACAAATCGAACTTACAGAGAGAGGGAACTTTACATAATTATGTGATAGGCGCTTCAAAACAAATAACAATCTCCCTCCACCAGCCCCGTCTTCCCAGGTCCCAAGGGCGACCGGTCGCGTGAATATAAAGCGATATTTTGATATTCAATTTGCATATCAAAGCAATTGAATCCAAGCGTGAGATCCGGTGGATTGTTCATTTCTGTGTATCGGAGGCCTTGGGGGGAAGACCGGGGAGAGGGGGCGGGGAGGGAAGAGGGTTTGCAAGGTAAACCTCTGGTTGGCTGATTACACGGCGATCAGATTGCAAATGTCTAGAGTGCATTGCGAATAATTGAATTTAAGGATATATGTTCAAGGACGTTTTTGAATATTTTTCACAAGATGAGGTCAAAAATATGTATATCTAAGATAACTAAAGAACACTGCTTTTGCTAGATTCTAAAAATGTTTAAAGGTCACTCATGAATGGAAGAGGCATGAGACAGTAACACTGTCCTAGTATGCACGAGAATGTCCAAGTGCCTGACCATACACAGTATATACTATGATCAGTGCCCAAGCACCCTCTCCAACTATGCTAAGACCAGGGAGTACCAGGCAATGGCTGCTGTTGACTCAGCAGGTAAAACCATAGATCACACAGCCCGCCCACCACATCCTTAGCTCACAAGGATG
>NC_090754.1:73781891-73789391 GCF_036898095.1 Palaemon carinicauda
AATTGTCTTCCTGCTTCGGTTTATCAAAACTTTTCCTTCCCTGGAATTGTCTTCCTGCTTCGGTTAATCAAATCTTTTCCTTCCTTGGAATCGTCTTCCTGCTTCGGTTTATCAAAACTTTTCCTTCCTTGGAATTGTCTTCCTGCTTTTGTTTATAAGACCCTTATTTCCTTAGAATTATCTTCTGCTTCGGTTTATCAGAACTTTTCTTGCTTGGAATTGCCCTCCTGCTTTGTTTATAAGAACTTCTCTTTCCTTGGAATTGCCTTCCTGCTTGGTCTGCTTCGGTTTATTAGAACTTTTCTTAACTTGGAATTGTCTTCCTGCTTCGGTTTATTGAAACTTTTCCTTCCTTACAATTTTCTTACTGCTTCGTCTGCTTCGGTTTATCAGAACTCTTCTTTCCTTGGAATTGTCTTCCTGCTTCGGTTACTCATAACTTTTATTCCTTGGAATTGTCTTCCTGCTTCGTCTGCTTCGGTTTACCAGAACTTTTTTTTCCTTGGAATTGTCTTCCTGCTTCGGTTATTCAAAACTTTCCTTCCTTGGAATTGTCCTATTGCTTCGGTTTATTGAAACTTTCCCTTCCTTAGAATTGTCTTCTTGCTTCGTCTGCTCCGGTTTATCAGATCTTTTCTTTCATTGGAATTGTCTTCCTGCTTCGTCTGCTTCAGCTTATTAGAACTTTTCTTTCTTTGGAATTATCTTCCTGCTTCGGTTACTCAAAACTTTTATTCCTGCAATTGCCCTCCTGCTTCGGTTTATTGAAACTTTTCCTTCCTTAGAATTGTCTTCCTGCTTCGGTTACTCTAAACTTTTCTTCCTTGTAATTGCCATCTTGCTTCGGTTTATCAAAACTTTACCTTCTTTTGAGTTGTCTTCTTGCTTCGTCTGCTTCGGTTTATCAAACCTTTTCCTTCCTTGGAGTTATCTTCTTGCTTCGTCTGCTTCGGTTTATCAAAACTTTTCCTTCCTTGGAATTGTCTTCCTGCTTCAAGTGCTGCAGTTTATCAAAACGTTCCTTTCCTACAATTTGCCTTTCTTCCTTGTCTTTGTTTTCCTTCGTCCCTCCTGATACCTAATACTTTTAAAACCATATATTAGTAACTACATGCAAGCTATGAAAATAGATCCTAACAAATTAAATCAAAGGGAGATCAAACGTTTTCACAAGAGGACAACTAAAGAAAAGAAACAGAAAAGCAAATTGTAAAAAAAAAAAAAAAAAAAAAAATCGAGGCAAACATCGGCATGATAGCACAGCCATCCTAGGAAATTTGATTATTTACAAATAAAAAGAGATATACGAAGTAACACGTAGTTCTTACGTCAATAAAGATCGGATTTTAACTTATATTGATAAAGGTAGCCGGGGCCAATATTTGCTCTGGCTCCCTGCCATAAATTTTCGTTATTGTTTGTCTAAACTCGAAATAATACTCATTATTGACTTTGCTCTTGATACTGAGCGTAATTGAAGAGGGTAAACATATATCGTTGGGCAGGGAATGCTTCTGTGAGGAGAGCTGATGAATACAGGATGTAAGGGAAGAGGAAACTCTGCAGACAGTTTGGAAATGAATTATTTGACAATTCGTTCAATTTCCAAAATGCAAATGAAAAAGTGTATTCTTTTTTGGTCACACGTACTACTTTAATATAATTAATATATATATATATATATATATATATATATATATATATATATATATATAAACATATATATATATATATATATATATATATATAAACATATATATATATATATATATATATATATATATATATATATATAAACATATATATGTATACATATACATATATATATACATATATAGATTTATATATATATATATATATATATATATATATATATATATATATATATATATATACATATATATATATATATATACTGTATATATATACATACATATATGCATATATATATATATATATATATATATATATATATATATATATATATATATAAATATATTAGACACACACATATATATAAATATATATATATACACACACACATTATATATATATATATATATATATATATATATATATATATATATATGTATATATATATATATATATATATATATATATATGTAATTATATATAAAAGTATATACACACACACACATATATATATATATATATATATATATATACACATATATACGTATACGTATGTATGTCTTTTTATATATTTATATATAGACGTGTTTTATATATACATATAGTTTCGCTTATGCATTTATATAGATAAGACTACCGGTATTCATATAAATAAACTGTATTGAAAGTCAAAAACAAGAATTTACCTGTCACCAGAAATGACCCTTTTGGGCAGGTGTCTAATGAGGTTGGATCTCCGCCCAGTAAACACCTGATCACAGCCCAGGTAGCTGGTATGGGAGTGTCATTGTCCTGCAAGCCTCTATATGTATGTTCGTACGTTTCCTTTCCCTATAAAATGTAAAGAAACTTCTCTAAATAAATCAGTCCTCTGAAGAAGTATCACGAAACTAGTCAGGACTTAATCATATATTTCGTATTTTCATTTTCCCTGTGGTTCTTCTGCATCTGAGCATTACGTTTTCCTGTGATTTTTACGCGCATATATATATATATATATATATATATATATATATATATATATATATATATATATATATATATATATATATATATATATATAGATAGATAGATAGATAGATAGATAATCCATTCTTTTTCACACGTAATACTTTAATATAATCGATAAGTGTTTTACAAGCACTTTGGTACATTTCTGCCCCAAACATATAATTCGCAATATTTTTCCTTTCATCTGCAGTTAGAAACAAAAGGACAAAATAAAAATAAAATCAACAACTACTCAACACTGGTAATTCTAATTGAGATGGGGATCCAAATATTAATCAGGTTCACCATCTGAAATACATTCATATAGATATATAAGTACGACAAATAAACAGATCTTAATATATTCTATAATTTTACTATTAAATACTTCTCATATATAGTTTACTTATTTCCTTATTTCCTTTCCCCACAGGGCTATTTTCCCTGCTGGAGCCCTTGGACTTGTAGCATGCTGCTTTTCCCACAAGGGTTGTAGCTTAGCTAATAATAATAATAATAATAATAATAATAATAATAATAATAATAATAATAATAATAATAATAATTATAACAATAATAAAATACAAGTTAACTAATCATTCACAAAAGTGAATTCTATAAAACTAATAAATGATAACGATGCAATCCCAATCCATTAACGGACAAATATCGAGAACATACTTAGAAGGGCCAAAGAGCATCTCACGAAATAAAAATCTCATTTCAGTCTCTCTTTTCGCATTAGTGAAAAACAAAAGCGGTATGCAACTGTTTGCCAGCGTTCCCTGGAAAAGCGAAGCTGGAGAGGAAGGAAGAGAAGTTGAAGAGATGAAAGAAATGTCAGTTATTCATATACCCAAAATATCCTTTGCCGGGGCTTGTATAAAAAGAATATTATTTGCTATAAAAAAAATTAAATCCAAGTTGCGGTGGCCTATGTGGTAGCGTCCCTCACTGGTGATCGTCAGAGTGGGGTTCGAGTCTCCTCAAAATCGTTAGTTCCATCAGTGGCTGCAGCCTCACCATTCTTGTGAGCTATAGATGGGATGTTTGGGGGAACCTATAGGCCTACCCGCTAAGTCCTCAGTAGCCATTCCCTGGCATTCCCTGGTCCTAGCTTGGATGGAGAGGGAGGTGGGACTTGGGCCCTGATCATATATGTATATGGTTCCTCCCTAGGTCATTGTCCTGCTTGCTGGGCAATATCACTGTCTCTTGATTTTGCTATGCATGAGCAGCCTTTAAACTTTTAAGGAAAAATTAGTAATACGCATAAAAACGTAGGATATGAGAATTAATGACTGCCATGTATATGGGTGATTACAAAAACGACAGATTGAAATACGATTCACTGAAAATGGAAAAAAAAAAAAATTGTCAAACCCCCTTAGTCGTTACATTTTCAGGATAATAATCTTTCTGAGGTATAGGAAGGAATAAAGTTAAAACAACACCATTAGTTCAGTGATGAATAAAGTTAAAACAACACCATTGGTTCAGTGATGAATAAAGTTAAAACAACACCATTAGTTCAGTGATGAATAAAGTTAAAACAACACCATTGGTTCAGTGATGAATAAAGTTAAAAACAACACCATTGGTTCAGTGATTAACATAACCATATGATTCGTGTCAGAGACAAATGACCAAACGAGTAAATAGTATATGGTATTCAAGAATTATGTAAATAATTGACAGTCCTAAGATTCAACTCAATTAATCAATCAAGTGATGAGAAATAATTTGAGTAAATTCTAATTCCCATGAGTATCTGCATGAGCAATATTCATACCATTTAGTCCCAAAAACGAAACCTTGAATCCCCAGTTACCTTTGCATTATAAGTGGCCATAAGTCAACCAAATCTTTAACTAAATTAAAAACAGATTTGTAAAACACTTTCAACTTTCTGTTATTGAAACAACGATGGGACATTAAGGGAGATTAAAGGATTTAAAGGCCGCCCATGAATGGAAGAGGCAAGGGGCAGTGACATTGCCCTCTCCAGTAGGACAATGCCCAGGAGACTGACCATATACACATAATCAACGCCCAAGCCCCCTCTCCACGCAAGCTATGACCAAGGAGGGCCAGGAAATGGCTGCTGATTACTCAGTATATACATTTATAGGCTCCCCTAAACACCCTTATTCTTAGTTTACAAGGATAGTGAGGTAGCAGCGACCAAAGGAACTAATGAATTGGAGCGGGACTCAAACCCCAGTCTGGCGATCACCAGTCAGGGAAGTTACCACTTAGGCCACAACAAACCTAAGTATATTACCTATTTCAATTGCAAAGTTAATCATCTAATTGCTATTCGTACACATTTGAAATACCAAATCGAAACATATACTAACACAGTAATTTCAAACTGTGATACACAACAAGTGTTCGCCGTTTCCGATCTATTTCTCACTCTCTCTGGCGTATACATTAAAGTGACATGATTAAAACACTTTACACCTCATCTGCACTTACTAACACTTATATCCTTTGCAAAAGTAGATATGAAATGAGCCATCAAGCCCCAGATATCTTTCAATTACATTGTAAGCAACAACTAATTTCCCATTAGTTATACACAGTACCATCATCACCCATATATGACAAAGAGCAAATGTTTGTGTCTATATCATATATATATATATATATATATATATATATATATATATATATATATATATATATATATATATATATATATAATTGTTTCCTGTCACGCTCATGGGCAGAGTGAGTAGTCACACCCTGGAGAGAGCAGGCACCCCGAGAGGTACACTCGGAACCACACTCTCCCACAAATTGCCTAACAAACAGGTTGTAGTTAGCAAATGGGGAGGGGATGGAAAAGGTTGAATCAGTGTGTATATCTATCTAAATTTTTAGACGTTATTTTTGACGGCTTGGGTGTACTAGTAAGGTAAGAAACAGCCAATCGGCTTTATATCTGTATCACTGTTAAACAAGGGATAATACCAATATCATTACTAAAGACAACAATGGCTACAGTAAAACCAACTTACAGAAAAGCACGTAGATCTGACACTAATCCTACTACTGTATCTGTCGAGATAAATATCAAGTATTTTAGGCTTGATTACAACAGCACCAACATCTTTAAATGTTTTTAGGCCGGTCATGAATGGCAGAGGCATGGGACAGTGACAATGCCCTAGGCCTAGAGACTGACCAAATATACATATGATCAGAGCCCAAGGCCCCTCTCCACCCAAGCTAGGACCAAGGAGGGCCAGGCAATGGCTGTTGATGACTCAGCAGATAGACCTATAGGCTCCCCCAAACGCCCCATCCTTAGCTCACAAGGATGGTGAGGTTTCAGCGACCAAAGGAACTAACGAGTTTTAAGCGGGACTCGAACCCCAGTCTGGCAATCTGAAACAGCATTATCATCATTAACAATGTCAACATTGTCACCCTGAAAATCGACCATATAGACTGGCCCCCTTCCCACCCTAGTACTGCATGTGCCGGGTTGAGCAACAAACAAGTCCAAAATCAATAAACCGAGAACCGTTTCCCTCTGCTGTTCAAAAACAAGATGAATGTCCCCCATCGAATTTGCATTGCAAAAAAAATTCTTGTGACGTGCTATTCTGTGGGTTATTAATGTCTGAATAATGGACACAAATTTAAATATTTACAGCATAATTACTCTTGTTGTCAGGGGTTCAAATGAATTAGGAGCGGAATGATTAAAAAAAACATTTTTTTTGTTCTAATAGGATGATAAACTGGTAGCTTGTGGAAATTTTATATTCTGTAGCCTATTCACTACCTTCATTTATCATAATTTTTCACATATATGATTTATTTTTCATGAGGAAGGGATAATAAATTTTTAAAAATGATAAGGTATTCCTTCTTTTTCTGACTGTTAGGAGAATAATAAAGCTTACCTGAATACAATGATATACTCTAGGTACCAGTCACAACATAATGACTTCAACTAATATACTTAACGATAACCATGTCAGCAACCATTGCCTAGCCCTCCCTGGTCCCAGCTTGGGCGCTGATCATATGTATATATGGTCATTCTATAGGGCATTGTCCTGCTAGCCTGTCATTCATGAGCGGCCATTAAGCCTGTAAAGTGGCAAATAAAAAGAAGACCTAAACCACAAAGAGAGAAGCCGATATTCTAAACGATTAAGGCAAACCTAAAAAGATTATCAACACACTTCATCCAAGAAGATAATTACCTAAGAGGCACGGACATTTAAAGACCAATGTCAAATCACTGTAGGATTTATGCTCGGTAGAAGAGACTCCTTACTTATGGTAAGCAGCTCTTCTGGGAGAGGGACACTCCAAAATCAAACCATTGTTCTCTAGTCTTGGGTAGTTTCATAGCCTCTCTACCATGGTCTTCCACTGTCTTGTCTTAGAGTTCTCTTGCTTGACGGTACACTCGGGCACACTATTCTATCTTATTTCTCTTCCTCTTGTTTTTTTTGTTTTTTTTTTTAAGGTTTTATAGTTCATATAGGAGATATTTATTCTAATATTGTTACTGTTCTTAAAATATTTTATTTTTCCTTGCTTCCTTTCCTCATTGGGTTATTTTCCCTGTTGGAGCCCCTGGGCTTGTAGCGAATAAATAATAATAATAGAAATAAGTTAGGAAAAATTATGGAATTACATAAAGTATATCAGAAGATATATATAAGAGCAAGCATTAAATTAGATATTGTTCAATAATTCAATGTAATCATTGAAAAACAAAAATAAATTACAGCATGTAACGAGTTAATGGTGGGAAAAAAATTGAAAATCGCATTTTGAAATTTTTGAAGGAACTTATTCCGTCGTCCATAAGAAGATGAGATGAAA
>NC_090754.1:73799391-73816891 GCF_036898095.1 Palaemon carinicauda
AATAACTGCGTTATTTCCTCTATTAAAAAATAATTGTTGTTTCCTCTATTAAAATAGTTGTGGTGTTTCCTCTATGAAAATAATTTTGTTATTTCCTCTTTGAAAATAACTGCGTTATTTCCACTATTAAAATCACTGTGTTGTTTCCTCTATGAAAATAGTTGCGGTGTTTCCTCTATGAAAACAATTGTGTTATGTCCTCTATGGAAATAACTGCGTTATTTCCTCTATTAAAATCACTGTGTTGTTTCTTCTATGAAAATAGTTGTGGTTTTTCCTCTATGAATATAATTTTGTTATTTCCTCTATGAAAATAACTGTAATTTTTCTATAAAAATAACTCTGTTATTTCCTCTAGGAAAATAATTGTTTTATTTCCTCTATTAAAATTACTGTGTTATTTCCTATATGAAAATAGTTGTGGTGTTTCCTCTATGAAAATATTTTTTTTTTCATTTCCTCTAGGAAAATAACTGTGCAATTTCTGTATAAAAATGATTATGTTGTTTCCTCTGAAAATAATTGTGTTATTTCCTCTAGGAAAATAATTGTGTTATTTCCTCTAGAAAAATAATTTTGTTATTTCCTCTTGAAAATAATTTGTTATTTCCTCTAGTCTATGAAAATAATTATGTTATTTCCTCTATGAAAATAATTATGTTATTTCCTCTATCAAAATTATTGTGTTATTTCCACCATGAAAATAGTTTTTATTTCCTCTTTGTAAAGATAATTACCAATTAACGAAAAAAAAAAAAAAGAATAATGAAGGAAAAAATTAAAATCAATCACTCGAGATTATCTTATGTACTGCAACTTCCGAACTAAAAATATTAGAAATAAAACAGATGATCACTAATACTTGAATAAATAAAAAAGAAGGACTATATTATTTAATTGAGTGATATTAGTAGCCTCATTCAAGATTAATATAATTTTCATAATTCTGACTATCCTTTGCATTCAGATCTTCCTAGTACTAGGAATGCAATTAATTCTAAGTCTCGCCATTTCCATCATAAGAGTCAATACTACACAGTATCCTAAAAGTTTTATTTTAGTTGTGACATGGGTGTGGAATGCTCTTCTTAATCAAGTAGTTGAATCTTTATAACTTCAGAAATTCAACTTGCAATGAATGTTTTTATGTTGACCAAGCTGATATAACTCTTTCTCCATAGCATAAATGACATTTATTTTAACGATATAACTGATCTAAGATATTTTTTTTTCATTATTTTTCATATAGTTTACTAATTTCCTTTATTTCTTTCCTCACTAGACTATTTTTCCCTGTTGGACCTTTGGGCTTCCAGCATCCTGCTTTTCCGACTAGGGTTGTAACTTGGCTTTTAATAATCTCCCCTATACAATACAGAGCAAGGTGTCTGGCAATGTAAATACATATATATATATATATATATATATATATATATATATATATATATATATATATATATATATATATATCTTTCCTGTCACGCTCTACGGCATTGCCAAACATCATGCGCTACGACATTGAAAGAAGTAGGAGAGGGAGTAGTCATTCCCTGGTGAGAAGGAGATAACACGAGAGGTACACTTGGAATCCACAATCTCCCACAAATTGCCGTGTTATAGTTAGGAATGGGGTAGGGGGGTGTGAAGGGTTGAATCTGTATGCGTGAGCATATCTATATATCGACAGTAATTATTAAGCTGTCATTGTTGACGTGTAGCGTACAGTAGTAGTAATAACAACAACAACAACAACAACAACAATAATAATAATAATAATAATAATAATAATAATAATAATAATAATAATAATAATAATAATAATAATAATAATAATGTAAGGGGTATATTGTTTCCCGTACTTAACAATGTAGAAAGTATTTTCTTTACCTTCACTTTAAACTAAACTAGAATATAACACTTATTACACAACAAAGTTTGATCTCTGGGACTACTTTTCCTTCATTCCTCTGCAGTATCATATAGAACATTTATGTATTAACTTTAAGATAATAACTGATTCAAATGGCAGCTGCACTTATCAATAAATTACAAAGGGTAATCAGATATAACAAATCACCTCGGTACCGAGTATCCGATATTTTTAATAGCTTACTTCAAAGTCATTAGGAGTACTTACATTTTTGCAATAGATGTTTTTAAGCATGATGATTAATTTTATAAGATAATATTTAGTTTTAATAACTATTTCTTTCGAATGACCAAAAAGAAAAAAAAACACCGCAAAATCTGTATTGAATAACGTAATAAACCAGGCAAATTGAAAAAAAAAAAATCTTTAAATCAAATTTCAGAAAGTGGTCGACAGGAACCAGATATCTTCCGGTAAAAGGTTGCCATAAACAGTAAAATTAATTGGGCAAACAAGAAAAAATAAAAGAGAAACATGGGTCTTGAACCTACACCAACACTTTCTATATACCTGACCATCCTATCATTGGTTCTTTTGAAAACAATGGTAAAAAGGTATCATTACTGTTAAAGAAATGCTACTTATGGACTGATAAAACCACCTAAAAAAAAAAATAAAAACAACCCCGTTAGCAGAGGGAATGAAAATAATATCCAATAAATTATTACTGTTAAAAAAAATTGCTAACTTATGGAGAAAAAAAAACAGGCAGACAAAATAAAAACATAACTCCGTTAGCACAGGTAATTGACTTTATTCTAATGAGGATAAGAATCGACCAGGATAAGTCTAAGTATATGACTGAAGTTCCCGAACTATACAAACTAACACTTTAATAATATGCAGCGCAAGAATCCTGTTGAATATCTTAAGTTAAGAAGGTTGCAGTGGGCACCTGGCTTATCAAAGATGAGCAGAAGAACCCCTCTTAAAGGTCTTTATATTACTGTGAAGAAGAGCAATCAGAAATTTCAGACCTCCGCTAATTAATACTGCCAACATTTAACTAAAGTCTACGGACATCGCCTCTCACTTTTCATATGCTGACTGTACAGTAGATGGAGAAGAGTGCGATGTTGATCCAGAATCGTGATCTTGACCTATATCATCTCCAAAATTTCACGTTTTCTTCAGATGCATAATATCTGACCATTGTTAAAATTTGGTGAAAATCCAATGAGTCAATGTGTTTTCACATAATCTTTAAAACTGTGAAAAATGCAAATCCGGGCCTTGAATCCACATTGGGTACCAGATCATCTCCAAAAGTTAATGGAGTCGTTCATGGCCTAAGACCTCTCTGTGGTGGCAGAAATTTCGTCAAAATCCGTTAATTTGTTTTGACGTAATCTTTAAAATTGTGAGAAATGCAAATGCAGATCGGGTGCCAGATCATCTCTAAAACTTAATGGAGTCGTCCATGGCCTAAGATCTCTCTGTGGTGGTAGAAATTTTGTCAATATCCGTTAATTTGTTTTTACGTAATCTTTAAAATTGTGAGAAATGCAAATCCAGATCTAGAATCCAGACTGGGTACCAGATAATATCCAGAAGTTAATGGAGTCGTCCATGGCCTAAGATCTCTCTGTGGTGGTAGAAATTTCGTCAAAATACGTAAATTTTTTTTGACGTAACCTTTGAAATTGTGAAACATGCAAATTCGGATCTAGAATCCAGATCGGGTGCCAGATCATCTTCAAATGTTAATGGAGTCGTCCATGGCATAAGATCTCTGTGAGATCTCTCTGTGGTGGTAGAAATTTCGTCAAAATACGTTAATTTGTTTTGACGTAACCTTTAAAATTGTGAAAAATGCAAATCCGGATGTAGAATCCAGATCGGGTGGAAATTTCGTCTAAATCCATTAATTTGTTTTGACGTAATCTTTAAAATTGTGAGGAATGCAAATCGCGATCTAGAATCCAGATTGGGTACCAGATCATCTCCAGAAGTTAACGGAATAGTCCACGGCCTAAGATCTCTCAGTGGTGGTAGAAATTTCGTCAAAATACGTTAATTTGTTTTGACGTAACCTTTAAAATTGTGAAAAATGCAAATCCGGATGTAGAATCCAGATCGGGTGGAAATTTCGTCTAAATCCATTAATTTGTTTTGACGTAATCTTTAAAATTGTGAGGAATGCAAATCGCGATCTAGAATCCAGATTGGGTACCAGATCATCTCCAGAAGTTAACGGAATAGTCCACGGCCTAAGATCTCTCAGTGGTGGTAGAAATTTCGTCAAAATCAGGTAATTTGTTTTGACGTAACCTTTAAAATTGTGAAAAATGCAAATCCGGATCTAGAATCCAGATCGGGTTCCAGATCATCTCCAAAAGTTAATGGAGTCATCCATGGCCTAAGATCTCTCTGTGGTGGTGGAAATTTCGTCAAAATCCGTTAATTTGTTTTGGCGTAATCTTTAAAATTGTGAAAAATGCAAATCTGGATCTAGAATCCCGATCCAGATCATCTCCAAAATTTAGTGGGGTCGTCAATGACCTAAGATCTATCTGTGGTGAAAATATCGTCGAACCCCACTCAGTAGTTTTTACGTAATTCTGTCCACAGACAAATATATAAAAAAAAAAAAAATAAACCGACTCGAAAATATACCCTTTGGCGGAGGTAACTAACCAAGCATAGTGTTTTCAATGATAAAAGAGAAGTGGTTGGTACAATTGACTCATCTAATGCCATCAATGATGTAGTTTGCACAACCTTTGTTATTATCAATAGTATTCCAGTTAATCTTCTGGAATGTAGTGGTGTCAATAAGGATAGTGATGAGTTACATGTTGGAGTTATTAATGGAGATGAAGACAATCGACATGGTCTTATCAACCTCGATGCTTGTTATATCTTAGCAGTGTCAAGACACCTTATACCTTTAGCAGTGTCAAGGCACCTTATAACTTTAGCGCAGTGTCAAGACACCTCCTAACTTAAGCAGCGTCAATACACCTTATACCTTTAGCAGTGTCAAGGCACCTTATACCTTTAGTAGTGTCATGGCACCTTACACGTATGGCAGTGCCAAGGCACCTTATACGTATAGCAGTGCCAAGGCACTTTATACCTTTAGCCGTGTCAAGGTGCCTTATACCTTCAGCATTCTCAAAGCACCTAGTAGATACCCAAGGCGTTTTGGATAGAACAAAAGTCATTAAACCTATTTATATCTTTTGAAATCTAAGTATATAAGTAGCTAGGGAGGACTTCGACTTCAGAAAGGGTGTGTGTATGGGAAACACAGTGGGTGTTTACACCAATCTAGGGAAGACCATCCTCGGTGGCCTTTGGGTGGCAGTCTGTCCTGTTAAAAGAGTAGCAAGTCTCTTGAGGAATCCAGTAAGAATCAGTCTGCTCTATTTCTTGAAGACCTTTCATAAGAGAGAGAGAGAGAGAGAGAGTGGCTGTCTTCCAGCAGGGATCGCCATGATCAATCATCGCCGGTGGAGATCTAGCAGTCGTCGATGTATCTGGTAGTGCTTCCTCTCCTTGGTATCAAATTTCCATTGTAAAAATCCTCTCCATAAAGATGGTTGTAACATTAGCACATCAAATGTAAAATTAACCCCGTAAACTGTAATCCTGAAGGCATATGCACATTTGATGCATTTTAATTTTCGATTTTGGCATGAATATCAAACATATTCGCCCAGCATAGGGAAAGGTTACATATTCTTAACCTTTTTGGTAGATATAAAAAACCAATTGGTGAATACTTTGCATTAAAAAGAACGAAAAATGCACTAGCATTCAGAAAAAATATTTTATCATATATTAAGAACAATATAAAACCTAAAAAAATAAGTAAATCATAGTTTTAAAAAAATGAGAAATTATGTTTGATATTAAAATCACAACAACGCCAAAAAACAATATAAAACAGAAAAAACACATACAATATAAGGGAACAGAGAGGACGGCCTCATTACATATTCTTCTACTCCATCTCCAAGGACTCCCGGATCTTAGTTTAAAGACGACGAATTGAAGTTGAAGCGAATGGACAAGTTGGATTCTTTCTGACTCAGTCAATTGCAACTTCAAGTTGACGAAAAGCAAACTGCGGAATAACAGCAAAGGCTTTTGTTGAGAAGGGGAGAAAAGCGTTTGGATAAAGGAACAGGGAACTTCAGAAGATAAAACAAAGAGATAGAGAAAATAGTAACGATGACACATCAAGAAAAAGGGAATGCAGGATAATTGAGAAAATGGAAACAACAGAAGATGAAGAGATTTGGTAAACCGAGACGGAGACCACTAGCGAACAACGTGTCATAGAGAAAATGGCAAAAAGGGGACATACAGAAATGGGGAAAAACGGAAAATGAAGAAAATTAATAAATGGGGAATAATAAAACTTAATGTATATTAATAATGGATAACAACATATGCAAAAAACAGGGGAAAATTAAAAGAAAAAAAAAAGTAAACTACGCAAGATCAATAACACGAAAAATAGAGAAGAGCAAAATATTATTAAAGGACAAAAGGAAGAGGGAAGAAGAGTAGATAAAGGAATTATTAACTTCAACATGAAAAAAAGCGAAACAACAAAGGATAAAGTAGAGGGGAACAAAATTAAATAAGGAAAATGGACAGTAAATATGGCAAATACAACCAAAAAATGAAGAGATCTACAACAAATAAGGAAACAGGGATCAACATAAAAAGAAAGCGGAAGAGAAATTCAAGATTAAATTAAAAGGGAACAATGGCAAATAAAAGTTTTCAAAAGGGAACCAAAGATGATGATGGAAATAGTGGCAAATTAAAGAAACAAAGAACATAAGACATATCAAAAGGAAAAAAAAAAATAAGATAAAGGAAACAACATAAGGAGAAAACGAATGTAAAACAATGCAACAAGATTATATAAAGGTAAATTGAGTTACAGAAGGCAAGGAGGAATAATCAAACAACGATAAATGAAGAAAATATAAACTAGAGTCCATCTATATATATATAAAAAAGCCAACAGAGCACAATAAAAAATTTAACAACAGCTAATAAAGTCAAATGGAACAACAAATAAAGATATAACAATGAACAAATAAAGAAATGAGGAAATCATAAGATAAATAATGCGGGAACAACTGAATCTAAAGCCAAAAGGAGACATCAGAGGACGATAAATGGGAACAATGAAGAAAAATAGAACAGAAACTACATTTATGGGAAACAACAAAGGAAAGAAAAAATGGAATGATGGCAAATAAAAAAAAAAAAGGACGATAAAACATGATATAGACGGGCAAAAGTCTGGACACAAAACATTAATAAAAATATATATGGGACCGGAAAAATAGACTTTGGCGAAAGGAGACATAACAGAAACAGTATCTTAAAACTAAAATTGAAAGGGAAAGTTGAAATTAATAGAATTATAAAGACAAAATGTAAGAGTAAAATAAAGCCAATTAATATAAAAATAAAAATAAATGGGATAAAACAAATACTCAAGTTAAAAAAAATTAGTACCAAAATTATTAAAATTGATAATGGCCTTTGCACGTTGCATGTAGAAAGAAGGCACGTATCTCGTTGGCCATTTATTAAGAAAAGAAAAACAGGGACAAGAAAATTCGAGTCTGAGAGAGTGAGATAGCGAGAGAGATTAGAAGATAAAATTGCATGTCAGATCAAACAATCGTGAAGGGTAAAGCAGTCGCTCGGTACCAGATATACCCTTCCCAGACAGAGACATGCAAGGCAATGTAATTGCTTTCATTGTTTAATTAACTTATATAATGACACTGCAGTTATTAGGTTCCGTTAGCTAGAAAAGGTTTGTGGTGGCCTGGTGGTAGCGTCCTTGACTGGGGATTGCCAGACTGGGGTACGAGTCCCGCTCAAACTGGTCGCTGCAACCTTCCCATCCTTGTGAGCTAAGGATGGGGGTTT
Organism: Palaemon carinicauda; assembly: GCF_036898095.1. NCBI lineage: Eukaryota > Metazoa > Arthropoda > Malacostraca > Decapoda > Palaemonidae > Palaemon > Palaemon carinicauda. The sequence continues at coordinate 73,807,235 of NC_090754.1, forward strand.
GGGAGAGCCTATAGGTCTATCTGCTGATTCATCAGCAGCCATTGCCTGGCCCTCCTTGGTCCTAGCTTGGATGGAGAGGTGGCTTGGGGGCTGATCATATGTAATATGGTCAGTCTCTAGGGCACTGTCCTTCTTGATAGGGCAATGTCACTGTCCTTTACCTCTGCCATTCATGAGTGGCCTTTAAACCTTTAAAAGGATACAGGAGTCTGCAAATGTACTTGTTTACAACAAAGAAAATGAAGACCATGCCACCAAAATCATCGGCTGAGGATATTGACAAAAGCATTCAGGGTAAAATGTGATATCAATTACTTTCGTTTATGTTATTAAATAGAGTAAAAATTCATATGAAATAAACCATAAAGGCTATCAACCTGCATAACATCCTTCAATATAAACACAAATTTTAACGTCCGAATAACAAAACTAGAAAAATAAATGGCATAATGATAGTTCTAAATTTTAAAAGCTCAAGAAATAAAAGATTTTACGGATGAAGGGATTGTGGTCATGCAAAACATGGAGCACACACTATAAAATATAATTTTGGTGATGGTCAACCTTCTAATTTCCAGTTTTGATAATAGAAAAATAACAAATTCAAAAAATCCTGTATTACAGGAAAGATCGCAGATTACTGATATGGAAACAGTAATATAACTATAAAACATACCATCTGAGGCATATGGTATCAATGCCATTATTTTTCAAGATACAAACGGTCTTCACGAACAATTGGTAGTTTTCTCGGAGCACTGGATGTTATTTTTTAAATATGATGTAAATACCAAAAAATTATAACACAGAATATTCAACATACTTATAATCATCAATTACAGCGTTATTTGAATAAAATAATGATGTGGGATTACAGGATGACATATGCTAAACAGCAGTTTATATTTTCTACTGAATTCAACCACAAGGCTCACCGATTCCACCACTTACTGATCAATTTCTTATCTTTAACAAATTCCTCTGACATTTGAGTAAATTCATATCTACAACAAGAACAGCAGTCGGTAGAGCGCATACTTTCTCCTATAATCATATTGTATATCACAAGATTGGTAATTGAATTAGGCATATTTTGGCACTAGTTTCAAGCAAATCAGATAAAAATTGGCCGATATGGAAAAAGACGTTTTTGACATTTTCGTGACCTTGGCCTTGATTTTTCACATAATCACTCCCAAAATCTAATGAAACTGTCCTTGGATCATGGACAATCATCCCACTAAATTTCATGCGATTCGGTCAACTAGTTATTGAGTTATGCGAATAACAAACACAAAGACAGACATAAAAATAAATATATGCCGCCTATCAAACCACAATCTGCTAGAGAAAGTAAAAAGAATTGCAGCAAATATATACTCCATTTCATTTCCTATACCACTCGCTGTATCATAAAATAATACAGCAAAGGTCACGGAACATCACCCATAGGAACACCAATAAACAGTTGTCTAGGCCCATCAAAATTTCCAAGAGCAAAGTTGCTTGAAGCAGGAGTCTAAGCCTAATAAAATCATCATGAACAGAGCTATCTGCTAATGTTGCTTAGACAGATCCAGGCAAATCAAATACACTATCAAGAACACTATCTTCTAATGTTACTTGAAAAAAAGTATTTACATAAAAATTGTATACTGCACTTGCTTGAAAAAGAGAAGTTTAGGTTTACTAAAGGCTCAATCCACGTTAAATTTACTTCAAAATAGAGGTTTAAAAGTCCCAACAGCCAAAATTTCCTTTACGTTTACCAGGAGAACAACAATTAATTAAAATAAACAACCTTTAACCATCAAGTAACATATTGGAAGGCATCACTGAATAAATGTGAACAAGTCTGGACTGACATCTATATTTCTGAATGTTTTACAAGTTAACAGTTAGGTCTGTAAGTTCGTCAAAGATTAGGCAAGTAACTATATTCAGCCTGTCTAAAGCAATTTCTGTGGTTAATGGACATACATAACGACACATAAGTCAACATTTGAGGTACTTTAAAGAACAGTAGAAAGGGTGGAGATTGTTATTCTCAATATTTGCAATCAACAATTAGACAACCCTTTGGAACAGCCTTTATATTACATTATTTCCCCTGGTCTAGAAATTATTTTATTTTATAGTCAGATTATAATGGGGAATATAGCCCATCTACTAGCTTTAAATTTTTTTCTGAAAATAAGAAAAAAAAATGATCTACCGGGCCAATTTGAGAGAAAGACCCAAAAAACCACATATGCATATTTTCCAAGTTTTCCAGGATGTTTAGAATCTCGATAGGTTAAGAAGCCATTCAGGATGACTAATAAAATAATAAAAACTAGGCCACTGATGACAGTTTAGCCTTTTAAGCCTTTGAAATTTTCATATTTTGTCCTCATACAGGTTTCCTTAATAGACTTCCAACTCTTGGATGATGCAAAAGGATGAGAATATGTACTATATACTAAGATGAAGTTTAAAAGCTATGAAAAGCATTTAAGACTTTTTGCTTGTAGTTATCATTTCAAAATCATTGTAATTTCAATATGAGTATTCTGAAAATTTTCGGTAAAGGTCTGGTAGGTCAACTGAGAGGGGTTGGGGTAGGCACGTTCTTTCATTAACTAGATACCACGAGATAATCCACAAGGTTTAAAGGCCACTCATAAATGGCAGAAGCAAGGGAACAGCTACACTATCCTAGAAAGTAGGACAATGCCCTAAAGCCTGACCATACATACTTATGATCAGCGCCTAAGCACCCTCTCCATCCAAGCTAAGACTAAAGATGACCAGACAATGGCTGCTGATGACTCGGCAGGTAGACATATGGGCTCCCCCAAAACCCCCAATCCTTAGCTCTCAAGGATGGTGAGATTAGCCAATAAAGGAACTAACGAGTTTGAGCAGAACTCGAACACCAGTCTGATGATCACCAGGCAGGTACGTTACCAATAGGGCACCACAACCACAAAGAGTATTTTCAATAGTAACACAAAAATGTATTTATAATCAGCCTCAACTAACGCTGAAAAAATCTTCTAAAACAAGATCTGGAAGATCGCCAGAAATCCAAGCGGGCGCTTCTTTCATTTAAAGACAATCGAGATGAATGACATATTTCCGGAGCAAACTTGCAATTGTGATCAATAACACCAGATGCCACACAAAATTGTCAATGCGGCCATTTTCACTAGACATTTCCAAGAACATATATTTTTAAAGGTTACTGGGAAGTAATCAATGATAGTCTTCCAAACCACTTAATTTCGAACTTGCTAAAAGATTTGAAACAATAAAATTTGTTGACAAACAAGTAACTGTTCTACTATAAACAGTCATAACTAAAATATATGCAGTGTTCCAGCAGTGGACATAAGCAAGCACATCAAAGAAACTCCAATTTCCTTCCAAAGGAGAACTTAATTACATAGATATGAACAACAAATGTTACTGGATATACCCAAAAATTGTATCCATCACATCACATCCTTCATGTCCAGTCTTATCAAAACTAGAATCCCTCAATAACAATTCCCTTGTCCCTGTCACTCAGAAACTATGAATGAAATCCTTTATGTATTCTAAAACCTTAATGTATTCTAAATCTTTTACGTATTCTAAAACCTTAATGTATTCTAAATCCTTTATGCATTCTAAAGCCTTAATGTATTCTAAATCCTTTATGTATTCTAAAATCTTAACGTATTCTAAATCCTTTACGTATTCTAAAACCATCATGTATTCTAAAACCTTAATGTATTCTAAATCCTTTATGTATGCTAAAATCTTTATGTATGCTAGAACCTTTATGTATTCAAAATCCTTCATGTATTATAAAACCTTCATGTATTATAAATCCTTTATGTATTCTAAAACCTTAATGTACTCTAAATCCTCTCTGTATTCTAAAACCTTAATGCATTATAAATCCTTATGTATTCTAAATCCTTTCTGTACTCTAAAACCTTAATGTATTCTAAATCCTTGAAGTATTCTAAAAGCTTCATTTATTTCCAATCCTTTTGCGATGTTGTACCCATTTAGAGTAAGGCACCAATACGAAAATTTGCAAAAATCAGAGAGAGAGAGAGAGAGAGAGAGAGAGAGAGAGAGAGAGAGAGAGAGAGAGAGAGAGAGAGAGAGGGGGGGGGGGGGCTTATCAGGTGGGAGTCGAGAACTTTCAATGTCTTCACGAAATTCATAAGAATTAATCCAGTTCGATTAACCTCGTCACTTCTCTGTTAAAGCCTCATCAATCAACCCCTCGTTAGGGGCACCAGTGGCTCAAAAACTAATTCCTGTGTTACATACAAGAGAGAGAGAGAGAGAGAGAGAGAGAGAGAGAGAGAGAGAGAGAGAGAGAGAGAGAGAGAGAGAGAGAGAAATTGCTCAGTTAATGAATAATCTTTCTTCAATTTCTTCATCAACCTTAAGCACATTTTTATTTGGAACAAAGAATAGAGATCGCATCTGTGATATTATATCGTAAAGAGTATAGAAACACACAAAATGAAAGTGAAGAATAAACTCTGAACATGGACACACATGGAAACCAACATTAACATTTGAAGGAATTAAATTTTCTGTCTTGCAGATCACAGAGATGAAAGATCTCTCTGGTATTGGCAAAAAAAAAAAAAAAAAAAAAAAAAAAAAAAAAAAAAAAAAAAAAAAACAACAACAACAACAACAAGTAGTACGAACAACCCCCCCTCACAACACTGCCAAATGAGATGAAAGGAAACTTGGTGAACAAATAAGTCTGGGTAATTGCGAGGACCTAACATTCACGGATTTCCCAGGTGTAAGAACTAGGAAGATTGGGCCTCCAATTGGGACTTATGATCTTTCTTTAGGTAATTAAAATTGAGGCAGTAGTTATGATCTTAGTTTAGATTCGTTGGTAACTAGAACTGAGCCAATGTTCCTAGAGTAACATTCTCTTGTAAAATACATTTAAAATCTTAAAAAGATATACAGTACATTATTCAATTTAAATTTGTCACAGTTATTTAAAGATGAGTCACTGTTGTACATAAATTTCTAATCATAGCGTTTGTACGATTGATTTACACAATAGAGATGCTTTTGGCTGTGTTAATCCTGAGCCCATTTTTTGAAACTTGAAAATGGGAAGTTGGCGAATTATTTTCAAGATAATAATAAAAGAACCTCCAACTACTAGATAGCATGGAGTAATCATTGCTGATGGGCCTCAGATTCACTACAGAAATTTAATATCTGGTATTCACGATTTTTAATGACCTATCCACCTTAAGGAATTGTTTCAAATATTTTATTCAGCCTTGTTATGAATAACTTTCTCCTGCTTAGTCTTCAATAACCAACTTTTCACATGAATTGTTGAACGAAAACATTTTGTCTATTAATTTCCTTAGTCTTTAAAGGTTTAGAGTACGCTCGTGAATGACAGAGGTGAGGGACAGTGACAATGCCCTAGATTACAGTGTAGACTGACCCTATAGCACATATGAATAGCACCTAAGCCCACTCTCCACTAACCCATTTAATCCAGACTTTTGTATTTATTGAATTTCTAGAATTTTTTGCAAAATAATATGTATTTAAGGGTCAAGAATACATATGAAGTAGAAAGAAAAAATCTATTTCTAATGGTAAGCTTACAATAATGAAGACGCTGGGACAATAGGGGTATAAAATAAAGTTTTCAAGCTGTCCTCAAAAGAGGATACTGGGACAATAGGTTTTATGTTTATATTTGCTAAATAAACTATTATCTGTTCATATAAAGATAAACAGTTACATATTATCAACCTTACTTAAATGTTATGAATTTTCACCTAAGTTCTACCTGAAAAAGATAAACCAAATGTACTTTTTTTTTATTATTATACCTGACAAAATTATTTGCTTTTATGATAGGAGCTGAAACATTCGATACAAAGAGTCACACTGCATTTTGAACAAAAGGTTCTTGGTTTTGCTATACATGGTTTGTTCATACACCTCTGCTGATTGTTGCGCTTTTCAACAAAATGGTCTTTACCATCATAACGAACATCAGTATAATTTTTGCATGATTGTAAGGTTCCACAGGTTCTTCCTACTGACCCTTCCATGTAAGCCAATTTCAGATAAGCTACAGAAATTGCCCTTTTGAAATCTAATAGGCTCAGCTGTGTGATACCATGTTCTTGGTGCAGCAATTTATAAATAATACATGAGTTCACAACTGCCATATCTAACATTCTAATGCCATATCTAACATTCTAATGAATGAAGGCCAATACCATTTCTTTCCTAGAATAGAAACAGAATATTTCCCTACTAACCAATCATGGTGATCTACACCCCTCTGCATTTATTATAGTTGAAAATTGCATTTGGTTGAGGAACGCTTCCTTTTGACTTGGATGTTTTAATCCAACGTTGGACCTTTGCAAGAGGTTCTACAGTGACGCAATAAGTTCCAACAGTAACACATTCAGTACTTCTTCATTAGTGTCTAACCTGTAGTCATATGAGACTCTTGTTTCTTTTTTCATATCATTTGTTGATTTCAATGTACAGTTCTTCAAACGATTTTCTCTGAGTGTTCTGGGTGCTTGAAACCCAATATTTCGTAGGTGAACTAATAATTCACATCCAGTAAAATAATTATCAAAAAAGACAGTATGAGGTTTTGAATCTGCTACAGCTTCAAGCATTTCCAAGACAACTTTTGAATCCAATACTATTTCATCATTCTTATCGAGTTGAGGATTCTTACCACAGTAAAGATCAAAATTATAAAAGTACCCTGAGGTCCCACAAAACCCCGAAGTTTATATCCAAAACATAGGTTTAACCTGGATAAACTGCTTCAGTGAGTTATGCCCATATCACTTTACCACCATTTCGTCAACACTAATGCATTCCTCAAATACTCCATATTGAATAAATGATTTCTGAAGCTTCGAAATTAAGCTTCTTACTGGGAATCCTTTATCCCCTTTGTTATTTTCTGCATCTGCATTATCACAGAAATGCACAACACTCTTCAAAACTTGAAATTTATTCAGAGACATTACTTTTATTTTAAAAACAATACATACACCCAAGTCTTCATCTTTTGACCAGTAATGCCTCTCCGGTGGTAATTTGTGGTAACTTGACAAAAGAAGAATACTTATGAGAGATTTCAATTCATCTACACTGAACAAAAAATCCAGTTTGTTTTTGCTGGTCGTGGCATAACGAACAGTTTCCTTCACAATGTGATCATAAATATCTGGGGACATTATTGTTTCAAATACTTCCTGAGGCGTTAAGCGAAAGTCTCCTTTCATTTTCTTCAAATCGTCTTTGAAAGCTTGTCCTCTTTGTTGCACTTTTGTGTATTCTGGTTGTTTGTGTCTCCAGCTTGGTTCTGATTCACAGTTTCCTTTTCTTGGTGCCGGGTGAAAATCTTGCCCCCCCCCCCCTTTTTTTTTTTATTTGCTGAGGTACAATTTGATGACGTGGCTTCGCTTTGGCCGGAAATTTTCCTATAATCAGTATGGAGCTCAAGACTTCCGGGAACATCTTGCACTGTTGCTTCTTCGGTCAATTCATCAGGTGTCTCATCCTCATCTATCAAAGGGTCATCAAGGGAAATTATGACTACATCAGCTCTTTTAGTGATTTTATCACTTTCATCATCTTCATTGAATAACTCCTCTAAGATTTCATCTCTATTGAGGCCCACTTTAGTCAATCTTTCCATCTGAAGGATAAATTATGGACAAATAATATATATAGACACCTATGTGCAAATGTTTTCAGTATGTATGTATACATGTACATGCATGATAAAACATAAACAAACACTTACACATACACATACGCACTAACACACGGACACACATGTATATGTATATATATAAAATAAATAAATATATATATATATATATATATATATATATATATATATAATGTTTATATATATACATATACATATATATATATATATATATATATATATATATATATATATATATATATATATATACACATATACAAAAATTGAGAAACCAATTCTAAAATACTTATAATGTAACTTCACTCAAAATAATAAATTAAACAAATTCTTTACAACTTTTTAGCAATATTATTTTTTTTTCAAGAAATATTTGGAATAATCATAAAATAATGCTTACCATGGAGGAATATTTTCTTAGTGCTTGTGATCACAACAGAGATTCCAAAGAAACCGAGACAAAAAACAAGGCAAGCCGGACTTAAGCCGCTAAGTCCACGTCCCGCCGACTTAGAGAGGTTTGAACACGATTTATAATGCTTCATCCCAACGTCCTCACTTGAGGACACAATTTACAAAGTCAATTATGAATAGCTTTATTTGCTTTATAACTCACATTTTTTACTTAGAATGATGGGGTGATAGATAAATTTGCTTTACTTTGGTAAATTCATTTTAAATTAGTTATAATTGAAAAAAATACTTGAAAATATGATAGGATAAGAGCACAATTTTGTACAACTTAGGCTATTCATAAAAGTCTAATAAAGTTCTTAATGCTAATAAGGAAAATGTCATGAGATGTAATGTGATGTAATTAACCCATGCATATAATCAAATATTATGAATTGATATGAGAACAGGAGTTAAAAAAATCTTGAAATGTCTGTCCTCAAATGAGGACGCTGGGAGATAATGGGCTAAGCTAAGACCAGGAAGGCCAAGGCAATGCCTGCTGAGGACTCAGCAGGTAGACCTATATCCCCCCCCCCCCCAACACCCACCTTTTGCTCAAAACCATCGGAGATTGCAGACACTACATAAAAAAAAAAAAAAAAATAATCGAGCTTGAGTAGGTCTCGAACCCAAGTCTAGTAAAACGCCAGGCAGGAACGTTTCCAATAGGCTACCACAACCCTTGATCTGGATATTTTCTGATAACGAGTAGTCAACTTAAATCCTCGTGTATGCTATTCCAAGACTTTTCATAATCCAAACCTTCCACTGCGATCACATCTGAAACTCTACCATTCACCACGTATTACTTAGTTAAGCAATTAATTCCAACAGCCTTGCCCTTTCATTCATCAGGCACAATACTACACATTATTCAGGAAGTATTATTCTCACAGCGACCAGACGGTTATATCAAGAGGAAATTCAGAAGCTCAAACTTGATTCATAGTTTATCTTTATAATATTCGCACATTATTCTTATTTATCTTGCTTTTTTCATTTCTTTATTCCTCATTTATAGTTCATTAGTGTACGCGACCCGTCAAAAATTACGGCTAAATATTCATAGATATGAACACATATGCACACGTACGCACATAAAGTTTCAACCCTTACCCCCTCCACTTTTCCTAACTACAACGCGGCAGTCTCGGCAATATGTGGGAGAATATGGTTTCAGAGTGTACCTCTCGGGGTGGCCCCCTTATCAGGGTATGACTACTCCTCTCCTCCTACACGAAGGACGGGGAGAGACCAAATAGTCTAACATCTGGGAATGCACCTGAGCGTGACAGGAAATATATATATATATATATTTATATATATATATATATATATATATATATATATATATATATATATATATATATATATATATATATATACAAATCTATATATTGTATATATCCAGAAACGTTGCTTTTTTTATTAAACAAGTGAGA